>NC_082393.1:2751638-2769138 GCF_031168955.1 Gadus macrocephalus
TGGTTTCGGTTATGGCCTGTTCCGTCCTTCCCGTTGTGGTTTTGGAAATTAGCGCGGTTAATAAACAACTGTTCAGATCATTTTAGACGGACATATTAAAAGCTTCCAGGTGTCCAACATAAAGACCATGAGCCCGAACGTGTCCAACATGTGGGAAGTCTCATCGGATGGAGCTCACAAGACATCCCGTGGACACACAAGCAGCTTGTCCCTAACAAAGCAACCAAATCACACAAACAAACACACACACATACTCACAAACACAAAGACACACAAACACACGAGAGAGAGGCCTTCTAAGCACACGACTCCTCGATAACGAAGAGGAAACCGATCCTGACCCGTGAATGTCGCTAAGTCGTGCTCATTTATTTGTGTAAACAGACCGGAGCTCGGGGGGGCAGCGTTGAGGACTGCAGGGGTGGTCCCCGGCAGATCTGATCCTTTGCTTTCGCCTGACTTGTGTGTTTTTACTCTGTGCCCTGAGAATTTGGAAAAGCCAAGGTATTCCCGTTATGTTTGCTCTCAAGGGTCTGAGAGTAAATTGAAGAAAACTGCTACCAAAGTCTGCTTTCAATGTCAAAATATCTGCTAAAAGATGGAGGTCATTGACAAGTTAAAGGAAGTAGGAGAGGGCTTGTGTGTGTGTGTGTGTGTGTGTGTGTGTGTGTGTGTGTGTGTGTGTGTGTGTGTGTGTGTGTGTGTGTGTGTGTGTGTGTGTGTTTTTTGTGCGTATGTGTGGAGCTGCATTGTTTGAATGAATGGTTTGGATAGTTTGTGTGTGTGTATTTGCACATGTGTGTGTGTGTGTGTGTGTGTGGGGGGGGGTCTACTTGTGTGTCTGTAGGGGGTATGGTGAGTACACTTCATGTCACTGCCATCGCTCTCTCGCCAGCCCTCTCTCCAGGGCTTACTGTTGGGGGTGAACATTTTCAAGCAGCTGCTTTTTGGCTGTACTAAATGGAGATGTTGTCCTACACGTGTGTGTGTGTGTGTGTGTGTGTGTGTGTGTGTGTGTGTGTGTGTGTGTGTGTGTGTGTGTGTGTGTGTGTGTGTGTGTGTGTGTGTGTGTGTGTGTGTGTGTGTGTGTGTGTGTGCCCCCCTATGGGAGAGAAAATGAAGAGGTTGGAGTCAGCCGTCTGAACTCAATGATGCCGTTTGCATCACTCCCCCCCTTCACCCCCCAGCCCCCCACCCCCAAAGAACTTCCTCCGCCTCCACCTAGCTCTCCTCCTCTTCCTCCACCTCCACCTTCTCCTTGCCCTCCTCCTCCTCCTCCACCTCCCCTCCTCCCTCTAGCTCTCCTCCTTCTCAACCTCTTCGTCCTCGTTAGCAGACCCCCGGGTCAGGATTAAAACCCGGTTTCAGACAGGGCCTTCTCTCTGAACCAAGAGCCCGACCCCGCCCTGGACCAGAGGGACGGAGAGGCGTTTTGTCGTCGTTCTACGTTCCCTCATCCTCCACCGTCTGGGGGGAGGAGTCTGGCGAGGCAGCCGGTATGTTTCTTTGACGCTGTGTTTCTCACAGTTAAATGACAGCCCCTCTGGTAGCCATTAGCTGGAAACCGGGATTACCCCTTTCGCTTTTATTGGTTAGTGGGAAACAAATAATGCACTTGCCCCGCAGTGGTTTGCCGGAGAACCCCCGTGTGAGCCCATGGAATCATTTATGGACACAGAGAAACCGCAAGGAAACATCTAGGCGGAAGAAAAAATCCCAAACCATCCCTCCTTTCCTTTCTCTCTTTATCCCACAGCCACTGACCACTCCCCTGCTTCCTCCCGGGTCCTCAGGCTCATATGGAGGATGTGGGACTTGGGGGGGGGGGGGGGGGGGGGGGGGGGGGGAGAGAGAGAGAGGGGGGGAGGGCTTGAGAAAGGTCAAAGGTGGGCGAGAGGAAAGCGCAGACGACTCTCAGATGGATTAGCACTAAGCGATCCGAGCCCTCCCGTAGAATCACACCACCTCACGGGCCCTCTTTCACAAGGTGCCTCGGACGGGCCTGCAGAAGCCATTACACAGAGGCCCCGTCCCCCTGCTAGGATCCCGGGTACCTGTGGCTCTGGTAGATGTCTGCATGCAGTATATAACGGTTATGAAATAGACCTCTCAATGTTTTTTGGACTTGGCTGGGTTTTTGGTATTTCCTATTATAAATTACTTGAATGTCAAGGGATTATCGCAATGCAATAAAATGTATATATTCTCCATCCAGAATTGTGCTATTATTTAATAGGGTTCGATTTTTTACTACTAGTGGTAGTACAATTACTATACTGTTTTAATCGTTTTTTTAATTAGTATTGCTATTAATGCTGTTGTTTTCGCTTCATTATGTATTGTGTGTATATATACATTTTTATATGGAAATAGTTATTATAATCAATTTAATTATTATTTGTGTATACTTATTATTCAATTATCATACCATACAAGACTTGGATTTGAAATATTTAATATATAAATATTATACACAGTCTATATATATAAGGTATGATAGCCTGCAGCCGGCTCTCACAGGCAGGTCTGGATAACATTATCTGTAAATTAGTGCACCATAAATCCTTTGAGTGACACATGAAGGATGCTGACACAGAGCTAGGCTTTGGCCGATATCATTAATCATGAGCGAATGTGAAAATGGAGCCGGTCAGCCCAGCATCTCGTTAGCCTAAATGAATGTGATTGGCCGCATACAGTACATCTTACTCTGCCTGTAAGAGGACATGATAAGGGATAAGGGTTGCTTATCAGAAAGCAAACACTAGCACGCTGTGGGCATCAGGGATTGACAAGCTAGGCTGAGAGTTTCCGAGGCGCAGAGCTGGGTTTTGCACACAGAGGTGGAACATGTGTTCGTCTCTGCCGTATTTAGATAACTTCTTTTTTATTTTTTCGTATCCATGGCATCGATAAATCATGATTTTATCAACTTTAAATGGAGCCTGACTCTAAAAAATAAGTGTGTGAAAGCAGGCACTGCAGGCTCTGCATGTTGTATATTTTACAAAAAGTCTCGCTGCCTGCTATAGTCCACCAGCTCCCCCTCTCTCTCTCCGCAAGCACCGACACTTCGCCCGCCCTGTCTCGCTCCGTCTTCTCCCTGTCAGCGGCCATCGCACTCCCATTTTTCCTAATCCTCCTCCCTCACTTTTGCTCAATCCTATTCATTCTCCCTCCCTCCTCTACCATTCCTGTCCACCCACCTCGCCCGCCTCCCCCTCTATAAACACCAACACATGCACTGCCACACACTCTCTTACACACACACACACACACACGACCACGCACGGCATTGCCTTCTCTTGATGGTATCGCTCTAAAACCAATCTCCTCTATCTCCTCATCGTTTGCTCTTCCCTTGCCTTCGCGTCCGTCCGTACTATCGCCTCCCTCGCCCCCGCCCCTCTCCTTCCAGAGTCTGCACATGTGGCGCTGATTAATGATTCTAACGCCGCACATGTGGCCAGCGCAAGGGTGGGGGGTTAGCATGGATAGAGGAACGTCTGTTTTCAAGAACTGCAACCCCCCCCCCCCCCCCCCACCCCCAACACCACCCACAACCACCACCTCCGCAACCCCACCCCACCCACTTTATGACCATTCAGTTTCTCCCAGTGTTTGGGAGTCAGGATCCGTCACCTACTCGTGAAGTATTGAGCATGAATACTTTCACGTTCCGTGCATTCGATCGTTATTTCTTCCGAGGTAGGTGTGAAGCTTGGATGGCAACCGATCCAATAAAAAGAATACGGCTTTAAAGGTGATCTGAGAAAGTTTGGAATTGTTTCTTAAAGCCTCGAGCTATATGCTTCTCCTGGAGTCTCTGAGCTCTGCATAAATTGGTGCCAGTTGCAGATGTTCCCAGTGAAACCATCAGATGTGATCCAATGCTTGCTGCTGCAACACAGCTATGCTAAGGCATGCCTTGTGATCGGTGATGTAGATGCTTGCCTTTGGTTGTGAAGACTTCCACTGTTTCATCCAGAAATATAGTGAAACATTTCCCAGAAGCATAATGTGGCTGTGACCCCTCGCTTCAATAGGAAGATACAACCTACGCACACACGCACACACACACACACACACACACACACACACACACACACACACACACACACACACACAAAGAAACACACAGCAGTTTGACTCAATATTGCTTCACATTCGTCTACTCACTACACAATGTGACACATTGTTTAATTAAAGTTACAATGTGTAGGTTTGAGCCCCTCCTGATTGTTCTGTTTTGCCAGCATTTCCTATTTGGAATATACATCAGTTATAGGAAATTATTTTATTGATAACATTATTGAAATCACAATCGATCAGCATAGACTACAGATATTTCGAGGAAATTTAAAGATATAGGCTAGTTGAAATGTTACACATTGCAACGTTAGGTATTCGATCATTCTGGTATGTAACATGAATATTGCTTACTTCCCAAAATAAATAAAGTCCTATAATTACTAAGAGGAGAAGAGATGGTCGGCTGAATGTGTATTTCTTAAGGACGACGCTCTGAATGCTATGAAATAATTAATTATTTTTCTTTAAATTAAAAGGTTTGAAGTGATTCTACTCCTCTTCCCTTCGCCCGCACTTCTCCTAAAAAACATTTAATTTATTTATTAAACTCAAAGTGCACGGCATCTCATGAGGCAATTAAAAAATCAAGCTTTGTAGTTCAGAGAGTGGCGGGCCAGAGCATTCTGGAGATTATCTCCTCTCGCCAGATTCTCCCTGCGTCTCCCAGCCTCGTATTTACACATGCTGCGAATCATCCTCCAATCAGGACATGAAGAAGAAGGTGGAGGAATTAGGAGGCCGTGAGTTTGTGGGAATGGAAGCTGCCGGCAGATCAAGAGGTGAACCGTTTGGTGAGGCAGATAAAGGAGCAGGCAGCAGCGGCGCAAGCAGACACAGACGCCGTTCGCTCTCCGCGGTGATTCGACGATTAGGCTGCACATCAGCCCCTCTTCATGCCTTTGTTCTAGCAGCTCCATCTTGTGTGTGTGTGTGTGTGTGTGTGTGTGTGTGTGTGTGTGTGTGTGTGTGTGTGTGTGTGTGTGTGTGTGTGTGTGTGTGTGTGTGTGTGTGTGAGTGGGTGTTTGTGAGTGTGTGTGAGTAGTTGTGTGTGTTGGCGTGTGTGTCGGTGTGTATGTGTATGTGTGTGTTGGGGCATTTACTTTCGACCCCATGCAAAATTTTAACTGTGTGTATGTGTGTATGCGGGCGTGTATGTGTGCAAGTGTCGGTGTGTGTTTGTGTGTGTGTGCGTGTGTGTGCGTGTGTGTTGGGCCATTTACTTTGGGCCCTATGCAAAAATTTCCCACACCACAAAACACTGCAAGATGTTGTGCACTGTCATCACCCTGCCGAGGATGGTACTCTTGTGTTCCTGGTGGTACGGATTTTCTCCACCATGTGAGATGAATTAAAGTTGGTAGTTGGCTTAATCTCACTTTGGGTAACTTGAAAAGAAATGCTGCCAGGGATGTGGACGTTACCCACTTTGGCCAAAAAAAAGAATGAAATAGGAAAAATGTGCTTGCATTTAAAGTGTTCCGATTGACTCTTAAACACTTTCAATCAGTTGCGTATTTCAAGCGTGCTCATGACCGTGTCTTCTTTTAAGCTGTCGGTTGATGCTATCTTTCCAGAGAAAAATAAATATTACATAAACATGTCATGTTGCCTTGGGGAAATTCTTTGCGTGCCCTAAAATAACTGTTAAGTTCTTAGATTGACAGGGTTTTTTTGGGCTCTTAGCAGGATGTGGTTAGCAGTTAGCTGGCTCAGGTAAACCAATTATTGCCATTAGCGTTCATGCTAGAATGGCACCCTTCTTTTACCTGTCATGGCTGCCAGATGGCGGGCTATAGCGCTGTGTAATGAGAACTCTGACAGGAAAGTCACAAGCAAGTTAGCCGAGCATCTCGCTAGCATGGTTTAGGGCATTTTTCTCGTGTCTGAACGAAAGCCAGAATAGTGTGGGTTTCATTGTTGAATCGGATGAATTGTTGAAAACATGTGGTATCCGATCTGCTGTCTGTTTCAAACACTGGTGATATTAACAATAGCAATATTATGGCAATTGCTTTTCATTCTCCGTATCACTTTCATGTGCCTTCTTTTTCTAAGATGTTGATTAATAGTTTTCTGATCAGCATGTTTGCCCCAAATGTGAGGTCTCTGAAGCAATGCTTTCTTGTGTGGATGTCTTTTTTTTGGTCAGAAACCACTTCTTTCTTTTTTCTCAACATGTGCCTTGCACATTTTACTTTTCAAATCTAGTCGGTTGCTCCTCCAAACCCTGGCTACGGTTGGCAATTAGCTAATCTCCGCCGAACGGGAAAACAAAACTGGCAAGACTTTAGAGCAAGAGAAGTTATTTGCCGATCTTAAGTGTGTAATTTCCTCGCGAGAGAACAAAATTTTCCACCAAACAACATAACATCTACGACACATCGTGATACAACGAAGACTGTTTCCAATTAGGCCTACTGCAAATACTACAGAAGAAGATACAGAGATACAAGCACAGCCTTACAAAGAGAAGACAATAGGACCGCTCTGACCATGTGTGGTTGACCATCACGGTTGTCCTGGACTCTAAGACAGAGAGAGATAGCAGAGTCACCCTTCAAAGTGGGGGGACAGGGAGACGGAGAGAGAGAGAGAGAGAGGGAGAACGAATGGGATTGATTACACCAAAACAACAGATATAGCGAGCTGCTAATCTGCCGGTCAATCTGCGGTCGTACATCTTCATCGATCATTCCCTCTCCTGGTCGTCAGCGCCCACTGTCCAGAGCACCCTCTAGGAGCCGGGCGATCTCTCTGTGCGTGAGGGTCTCTCGTGCACCAGATACCGGTGCATTCATCAACCTGTCCACTGCAAAGCCGCAAACACCTATTTTTCGCTGGCCATAGTAAGCGTAAAGCTATTAAGTGCTAATCTTGACTTTTCGCAGATGCTTTCCTTAAAAGTGACTAAGAACCGTGAACAGTTTTTTGTTTAGATGGATAGATGTCATTAAGGAGAAGGGAAAGGTTAGGGGATCTTGCTCTACGATGCCGATAGTTAGACTGCGGACAACAGGGTTCGATCCCAGAATCGTTCAACTGGGAGTTAAACGACCTAAACGCTAGACTACCCTGCCTCCCCCCGCCACTCAAAGGGATGCAGCCTCGGCTTTTCCAAGTACAATGGTACTGTAACTCAAGTGCTGTCATTGTCTTGAAGCGGCAATATGTTTAAGCTCTATCCTTGACCCTGAGTTTCCCACTTTGTGGATTCGTTTTTGGATTTAGTTCATTTCACGTGCTGCGTATAAACATTTCCCATCTGATTCGTCCCATCAATCCAGTTTACTAATAACCTTATAGTCCCATCACGTTAATGCAATTACAGACTCATATGACCTCATGTTCGAGTGCTAAGTACATTTTTCCGCACACAGGACAGAAAAATGAAGTGCAGTTCTCCTTACTACAGCTTGGCAAACATTCCAATACAGATAGAGCCAGTATTGTATAAAATATGGTTTCCAGAGATTCCTACGTTTGGTGAACACAAGAAGAAAGACAAAGTATTGACATCTGTATTATGTCGAATACTGCCCATAACTGTGCAATATAAGCATGCATGCTAAGTGCTGCTAAAAGGTGCCTGATGGAAAACATAAGGTTATCCCCCAAGTAGAAATGAAAAACAGAGTTTGCAGGGTGTGCAGTAGGGCCTTTATTTCCTCCACAGATGGCTGCCTCCCTCACCACCACTGGCAGCCACGTTAACTCTTTGTAGAGCAATAGAGTGAATGCTGCAGTCTGCAGGGGAGGGGAGACCTTGGAGCTGTTTCCAGAGGCCGTGATGAGAGACGTCGGCTGGTCCGGAGACACTGTGGTCCGTCAGGAACTCAGGCAATTATGCCGGGGAGCAGAAAGGTCAGCAAGTCGGTTAGGAGGTAGGGGACGAGGCCGGCGGACGGTCTTATCAGGCCTCGGTGAGAGAGAAAAAATGAATTCCAACGCTGAACAGCTGTGGAAACTACGGCGGCACTTTTCTCAGAAGTCAAATGAGTTTGGTGCAAGGAGGGAGGGTCAAAGGTGGCGGCGGGGAGTTTCATTTCGCTCATGTCTTTATCAGCGATCTGTTAAATATTTCAAGCCCAGCCGGAGAGCAGAGTCAGGGGTGTGTGAGGGAGAGGATTAAAATAGTATGGAGACAAAGTGATGCACTGCGGAACTGTGAACCCTACCTGAAGCGTTGGGTTTAATCAGCAGAGGTTTTGTCAAGGACACCTATTGAAGAAAGTTTCAAAGATAACGGCTCTTTAAAAGGGTACAAGATAGAAAAGAAAAGGTTCCATTTTGTGGACTGACATTACTTCATCGCATAAAACGACCAATAAAATGGAGACTATGAATTGATGAAAAGGAAGGAACAGGAATATCAGCTTTCTGCTTGAGTTACACACAACGTGAATAACGACTTATATGATGAAGCAGATTTGCTAAAAACCTTCATGCCATGAAGTAAATATTCGATGAATGTCAAAGCTGGGCTCTGCTTTTGCAGTTATCCACATGCAACGCAGACCGCAGATGTTGAATGTGTCACGTTAAATATAGCCATCCGAATACGACCGTGATGCGATGCATATTCCCTCGTAGCGTGGCCATCACAAAGCTTTTGATCAGAACTCTCCAGGGGAATCCTCAATAAGGCTGCCACCTGTTCTATGATCCCAGCTCTTAACCTATCGGCAAACTTGGCTCCAAATCTGCTACCACAGGCTTTTTCATATCAGTTTCCGTGAACCAAAAAGAAAACGAGCAAGCAAGGAACAAGTTCATGAGTTTTACAAGAGCGGTCACCACCAATGGCCTTGGCCCATAAATTACCAGCTGGTCACCTTATAATCGTAGACATGCACAAGCCTGGACTGGCATCGGTATGTCCCCTCCCTGGGACAGTATGAGGTAGATGACCCCTGGATCCTAATTATAGCTAGTCCCCTCGTAATTATAACCCTGTAAGGCTGAAAGAGGCATCGGCCGTTTACCTATGTTTATTATCTTTCCTATCCATATTTTAACAGCCATCTTTACGTGGCCGCATTCTTACGCCTGTCTGTGGGATGATTTGAAACACCCAGTCCCTGCCTGTAAAGAGAATGTCTCCGTTGAACCGAAGCAGTGGTTGCAGCAGGCTCCTTTGAAGATTTGATCTTCTCCATCTGCAACAGACTCGTTCTGAAGGCTGTCTACACCTACTTATTTGTCCGCCATCACTGATGCAGTAAAGAATACGGACAATCCTGCCAGCCTTAAACGCACCACCTGATTCAGATCTCCAGAACGTGAACCGGTTAGACATGTCCGGAGTGCCTTAAACGTCACTTTGTGTATAAATGCTTCCGCGGAAAAAGAGTAAGGTGTTAATTTTTTCACTTTAGCAGAACAATCTCAGTCTCCATCCCGCAAAAGTTAATTGACTCGAGTTTGTCTAGAAGAAGGAGGCGAATGGGCTGCATGCCCGTCTGCAGCCATCGTGGCTGCCCGGAGGAGTTGGCATCAGCGCCATCACCCGCGCTGCCTGCAGCCACCCGACATCCAGGCCGGCCTTCTGGGTAATTTCACAAGGCTCAACCAGCCACACATGTATGAAGAACTTGGCCGGAGCGGTGAGCCCTCCCTTCTATCCCCGGTTTTGCATATTGTAACCTAGGATTTGTTTGTATTCCATATATTCAGACCGTCCATAGTGCGCTGTGTGTAGGCTGCCGTAGAAAAAGTCTTTACTCAGTTATGCGTGTGTGTGTGTGTGTGTGTGTGTGTGTGTGTGTGTGTGTGTGTGTGTGTGTGTGTGTGTGTGTGTGTGTGTGTGTGTGTGTGTGTGTGTGTGTGTGTTTTGGGATTGGCCAGGGAACGCCGATTGCCGCCTCCAGCGCTTGTATCCGGGAGAAATGTGTCAGCTTTGCGGCAGGGTCTCCATCAACAAGCCACCCCCCCCCCCCCACCCAACTACCCTGTTAAACAGTTACTCCGCCGGAGTCCCCCCATTAGAATGACCATCTATCAGCGAGGTGTCGGGCTTACAGGACCCCTCGATGACATACAAGGGGCACCCAGGGGGAAATGCCCGCCTCTTCCGACTGATGAGCTCATTCCTCTGCGTCCTGTCATTGGCCAACACGTGCCCTGAACTGACCCCCCCCCCCCCCAGTCCGGCCCTGCATCCTCTGCACGCTGGCATAAACCAACAGGAAGTTGGGAATGACCTCTAGGGGGGGGTCATGGCGGGGAACACACTCAACGCCTGGGGCGTTGCATTTAATGGAGGAGGGGGGGGGGCTTATTGTATGCGTCATTGTTGTATTTTTGTTTGTTTGTTGCTCCACTTTGTTTCCCATACCCTGAAGAGTTTTGGAAGTGAAACTACGCAAAACCAGCGGCGCATTGAGAATTCACTGTTTTTCTGACACTTTTATGCAAAGCACATCAAGACTGATTGAAGAATACCGCCTGCTGTCTTTCTTTATTGTGTCCCGGTAAATCGCGTTACTTCTAATCGTATCAATTACGGGACGGATCGTTTTCTCCCCGCGCTGTTTCTCCCACTGCAAGTCGAGATGTTGTAGCGTGATGTGATGTAATGCAGACGCCGTTGAGGACTAAACAGCTTTAGTTAATTCAAGCGCAAAAGCCTTAGATTTAATCAAGTTCACTAATCATATTTCCTCGTGGCCATCTGGTAGACATTGGATGTTGTTTTGGATACTTTGACGCCATGGCTTATGCGTTCTCCAACACACACGCTCTCTGTCTCAGTTTGCATTTATTGTGCCCCCCCCCCCCCCGCCCTCGTAGCTTGTTATGTGAAAAAAGTCCCCCAAACAGCGGACAAAACAATATGAAAACAATCAGTTAAGGAGACACATTACTTAAGTAGAAAATTGGGACTTAATGTCTCTGGAGTACAATGTAGAATACCACAATGCAGCATGCTATTGTGGTCCCGTCCTAACCCAAAGTCGCATTCTCCCGCTAAGCATTGCTGGGTTTCATGGATTTCCTTGGTGGTGTCATACAATAGGTTCCAGAATTCACAGGCTCCTAGCATTTATTTCGGGGGGCGCATTTATTCTCTGCTGAATTTAGCCTTTGTTGATGTCTGGTAAAGCTAATTGGTTGGCACATGGGTATGGGCTCTGACAGCCAATGCCCGTGGGGTGCCACCGGGGCATTCTGATTGGTCGATTTCCATGATTACGGCAACACTGACTGCTGAAATGCACCGCTGTCAAATCAAATCCCTTGTTCCATTGCGGGAGTTCCTGATTTCTGGTATGCAACCTTGTGGTTGAGACGAAACCGCGAAAGTAGCGATCACCCTTCCTTTGCTCTACAACTTTTCCATTCGGTGCCATTTGTTTTTCATTTGCAGTAACAAAACTGTTCTCCACTTTCCCTCTGTGAAAACAAGCCTTCCCATAAGGCACCGGGCAGGGAAGTATCAATCACTGGCCCTGGCTGCATGCATTGTGATTACCTCAACCCACCGCACCGGACCTGCTTTTGAAAAGAAACACAAGGCCAGAGTTATGGCAGGGGAGATAGCCTGTATTGTATCGGAGTTCGAACCCTGGGACTGTAGAAAACATTACCAGTAGTTGGATTGTGCGCACACTTGTTTATGCAGAAACATGACCCGGCATCACTGTGCATTTATAAGTCAAGGTCGAGGTGAGACTGCACAGCGGGATACCGCTAAGGGAGTGTGTGTGTCTACGGAGGTGGAAGTCAACTACAACAAATCAACCAGTCATTTTGTGAGAGAATAAAATCTAATTATTGCCTTCCTAGAAACAATTGTTTCTTAGTGAATGGCCTGATATACAGCACAAGCCTAAAACCGGCGGTCATTTCCGAGTCATTTGAGGTGTAACTAAATGTGGAAAAAACATGGAAACACAGGGTTTATTTGGTCTTCTCAACAACTCAAGAAGAACAGTGGGCCCGAAAATGTAACATTGATGATCTGATTTATTTCTCTGTTGTAATCTTACTTTGACAATGACAGCTGCATTCCCATATCGTCGCTATCTTTTCCCTTTTAATTGGCGTGTGTGTCGAGAGAACTATTACAAATGGCGGAAAAGTATTCAATTATCACCAACATTATGGGATGTATTAAGGCTACCCAGGTGGTTAAGTTGGATAGACTACATTAACCTACATGTATGGAGAGCATTGATTACACCAGAACAGACGGAGACACTTTTATTTCCCTCTTAATGAATAAAAACACTAAACACTAAAATGCATGTCCTAAAGGTAGAGATATATTGTGGACATTTGATTTGACATCAAATAATAGCAGTGCATGCAGAATATATCCTTCTGCTATTTTAGTCAGACTCCTCCTTATTGATTCATCTTGTTTTTATTGATTTATAATTGGAGAAACACGCTTTTTTTGCTTGCTACATTGGTATTCAATGGTAGTTTTGCTAGGATATCTCCATGAAGACTCACCTTTTAGTGAAGAAGGCTATCAATGAGTAAGCAATAATTACTCGGAAATAGGAAAAAGCTAGAAGGAAATAGTTACATCATGCCAGCAAATGGTTCACCAAAGATTGTTTTTCTCTTTCATGGCTGGAGTTGCATTCTATTGGCAGGTTATTTTACCCCAAATTGCTAATTAAAGGGCCCAGCTTTCCATGTAGATTTTGTAAGAGATTCTTTGGTGTATTTAATTTAGCACTCCTCACGTTTTCACTTCATAAACTTGGCAGCTAACACCGTATAGCCTATATTCCCTGGCAGCTTAATACACAAAAGGTTGTGAAGGTTAAATACTTTCTCGGCGGGCTGAAAATATTGTAGCTTAAACCACAAATATTGAGTATAATGGATGTAGACTGCTTCCTGTAGTTATTTATTCTCCACATTTCTCTTTGACAAATCCATTGCAGCAAAACTCAATGCCTTTACACCACTGTGTTCCTTTCTTTAAACTCTGCGAGGAGAACAGGATAGTTATAGATGGTGTTTTTCCTACAAGGACATACTGAATTACCGCTTAAATACATTCACAGTGTTTTCTTACATCGCAAAGGGATATCTCTACCTCAGTTTCGGGTAGATTTCTCTTAAAACAACCGTTGTTTATAGGTACTGATTAAACTTTTATAGACCTGCAGCCGTGAAGTAGGATTTAATAAGCAATGCAGAAAGCCAATTAATCACAACATTACACTTTCTTAGGTGTTCTCGCATCCAGCAGTGAGACACAGATTCGGAGCTTACTTAATAATTTATTAAGTTCATATTTTCTAACGAGGTTGCCACTTACCAATGGCAGCGTATTTCTAGTTCTCACACGTTCAGCAGTCCAGGCAGAGATTGTGATCAATAACGACGCAACCACCTCACACTAATCCCCGACCCGTTCCCATTAGTCATACCATCTGCTTGTGAAGTTCATATCATTAAGTGTTTCCATGTTTTTCTGGGGGAACTGAACCCATCGCTTCAAATGTAGCACCGTCGGTGACCTTATGGAAGAACCCAAAAGAAAAAAAGATGAATTACATTGTTAGGAATTTCCTGTTGATGCCTCCGAATGTTTTTACATCCAAGTCAAATCCCACCCATTAGTGCAAAGACAGCACGGGGCCGGCGACGGGGGCCGTGTTCGTGACCTCCGTCTCTGTAGTGCGGTTCAGACCACGGGGGTCACACAAGGGCAGGTTTATTTAAACTTGATGAAAATATCGCTGTTGCCACCGGCAGAACACAGGTTCACACGGTCATCACCTATTATAATAACAAGGCGAGTGCTGACTCGCTGCGTTTCCCCCTCCCTAAGTGGAGAGAGCATTGTTACAGTCTTACGAATCCATTCCATTTACACAGCTGTGGATTTACAAGAGAGAGCTACGAGCCACGTTAGCTGTCTAATAGCGGAAGGCAGGGCCAGGGAATTGGAAGCCACATCCCCCCCTGGTTTTCTGTAAAAGTCAATACCTGGTCAAACCGCCGTGTTAAACATAAGCCAGCCACTACAACAGTGTTTAGTCTACATTGTAAAGGCTAATGTCTATTAAAAGGTTCTCACTCATTTCCTATCCCACATTGTCACATCCTTTAGCATTAGAAATCCCAAATAACTGACCTAAATCCTTTGTCTTTGCATTTCCTGGATTCAATGAAGGGTCGTTGATTGCAGGGCCAGCCCTGAGCAATAAAAGCTCCTGAAATCAATGTATTTTTGTTGCCTATCCATGGCCAGTCCCACCTCTACCTGCTTGGAGAGTGACAGGGTTCAGAAGAGGATTTGCTTTGCTATGGTGTTTGGCAAAGGCCTTCATAGCAGTTAATGGGTTTGACCCCAGTGGCCAGAAGACAAGCTGCAGTCTGAGAGAGGCCGAGAGAGAGAGAGAGAGAGAGAGAGAGAGAGAGAGAGAGAGAGAGAGAGAGAGAGAGAGACCAAGAGCGAGAGACCAAGAGCGAGAGACCAAGAGAGAGGGAGAGAGAGGAGATACACAACAGAGAAGTCTTGGAGCCTCCTCCACTTCATCTTAATTTGGCCTCAAACCGGACAGGAGGAGATATGAGCGAACGCCAGGCCACATCTCACCTCATCTACACTCGACCTCCTATCCATCATCCGCGGCAGCACCAAACACCTCGCTCCTCCAGCCCCCCAATGGGAGGAGAGATCATCATGAAGGGGTGTTTATTATGATGAACATTTCGTTTTTTAGATAGGATATAGCTTTGGGGCTTTTGGGGAGAGGGGGCGAGACACGCGACATTCCTTCTGAATCGCGTCGTTTTCGTCTCCCTGTTTCTTTCGTGCCTCGACCGGCTATTCACAAAGGAAGGCCTGTGGTCTTCTTCCTCCTATGAACAGCCAATGTGCAACATGGACGCCCAGTTCGCTTATTAGGGGAATTCATGAAGCAAGGTTCAAACCCAAAACCCCAAGACTGGGAGCCTTAGAGGGAGTTAGGGTTGGGGCGGATGTCAGAAGGGGGAATATGACACAATGTACCTCATAGACCGGCTCACTCCCATGTCATATCATACCCCTTATTATGACAACAATCCAAAATCGTTCCAGCGCAATAAAATATGTCGGAAACACAGCGCTTAAGCACCCCCCTGCCTCAATTATATTTGTGTTCTGTGATAAAAGACATGCGCTGGGGAACCAGCTTCACGGGGAACCCAACCCTGTGCTCCGGTTACTGTACTCTCTTTCCCATTTTCAGTTCTTAAAAACAGATGGGGGGGGGGGGGGGGGGAGAAAAATAACAATAATCTAGTTTGGATTACTGGCACATTTCAAGATGGCCACAAATGAATCGTTAAAAATTTGAGGATTTCCTTTGGCAACTTTCTTTTACACTTTTCTTTTGTCATATTTCTGAATTCGGGAAAAAGTGCAGCTTTGCCTCGTGATGTTTTGGCTAAGGCTACAGCAATTATGGCTAATGAGGCCTAGCATGGCCGCCGAGACAACATGCTATAATCCATAAATAGCAAAGCGTGCTCCCGGGCTTCCAGGCTGCCATGGTAACAGGATCAAAACGGGGAGAGATTACCATTAAGACATCTTCAAAACATTAAGTCTTAAACTCCCCAGTTGTGTTTAAAGTAAATGCAAATTGACCTTTCATCATAAAAATCTAAGTTATGGTTAACCATGTCCCACGATGTAAACACGCAGGGGTTAGCCTCTGTTCATCGCCTATAGAATAACGCCCCGCAATCGCCCTGTGTATTCCCAGGGAAACATTATTGATTTACAGTTAGCGCAAAAAACCATCCATAATTCAGGCATAAGCTGCAGGCGCTTCATTGACAGGCAAGGAAAATCCTTTTTAAAAGCACAGGCAGCATGGCAGAGCCTTAGAGACAGGCAGGGCCTCAAGTAGACGGACAGCCCCCGAGAACCGCTATGAGAAGCAGAAAGAAAATAGGAGCAAAGTATAGCCAATCACGGGGCATTCCTGCCAGGCGATGCACCGCGGGGTCGCCGGGTCAAAGGTGAAGGGGCTGCCTGGATAGCACAGCTGTGTGCAATGAGAAGCCCTACACAGCCTCCCCTTTGTGACCCTCTAAGTCTCCGCTTCCACCCGAGAGATACCCATAACACATCTGGGGCTTATTGGGCCCTCACAGCCAGGTAGCACTGAGGACCAGAGGGTTTGTTTGTCACTTATTAACCCTGTCCCGGCCTCATCATCACAACCATGACTGACGGATCCAATTGACAACCCCCCCAACCCCCTGAAGACAGCTTTTCAAGTCTCGGCTTGATAAAAAAGACGACGAAGAAGTAAATGCAGGGATGTTGGCGGAAACGCAACCGAAAATGGGAGTGGGTCTTCAGTGCCATCATTCAATGTCAACTGTGAATACAAATTGGTTCTAAGGCCCGGCTAAGGTAAATGTTCTATGTAATGTCGGTGTCTCTGTCTAAATAACGCTCACATTGCATGACATTTATGTTGCATTTTTTGGAGTACTCAAAGTCGCTTTACAAGACGAGTCAAACCTAACTATTCCTGGACAGAAATAGCCAAAACATTCTGGTTCAAGTGTGGCTAATTGGGAGATGAGTGGAAAGATCAAAGTAGACCCAATACCAGTTGTCCCACATGCATGAGTCCATGTCCATTTTGAATATACGTTGGTGGGGTTAATAAGAGCAAGAAATGGACGGTTTGGCCGTATCGATGTGCTTGCTTTGTCTCTGCAACGTGCACTCAAGGCAGATATCTGGAGGAAGATCAGATTCATGATAAATGACCTGTCCATCCCATAGTCTGGTGCCCCCAAGTCTGTTGACCTCTTTCCCCAAGTCTCACACACACACACACACACACACACACACACACACACACACACACACACACACACACACACACACACACACACACACACACACACGGTAGCTTTCTGAAGTTGCAACTTCAGGTTAACCTCGACTAAAGCTCAACTGAATCAGCGTTTCTACAAACAGCGGATAATGCTTCCAAAGCCTCTGTCCTGTTCAGAAGGTACAAGTAACCATGGCGATGCTTAATTTAACAGGGCTTTTGTTGTCAGTCTGAAACAGCAGCTATCCAATGTAAGGTCGCTAATCTTTTCCTTAGCCAACCGATCTCAATGCATTAGTCGACTGATCTCGGTCCAGCGGATAAGAGCGAGACTAGATCATGGTGTTCCTTGTGCATTGACAGGCTTGTGTTTTGCATGAGCAAAACTTCAGGAATTTATTTATGCATAAGGTTTTTTTTTTTATATGTTAATAGTTTTTTGGATTGTGTATATTTGGATGCACAATGCCATCGTCCACCTGCTCGATTTTCATTAATGCCAACTACAAAATAAAAGTCCCCCCTTGAACTCCCTCCACCCCCCCCCCCCCCCTCCCCCCCTCCGCAAAAAAGAGGGATCAGTCAGACTT
>NC_082393.1:2771638-2910126 GCF_031168955.1 Gadus macrocephalus
GTGACAGAGAGAGAGAGAGAGAGGTGAGTTATCGAGCAGGAGGGAGAGAGAGAGAGAGAGAGAGAGAGAGAGAGAGAGAGAGAGAGAGTTATCGAGCAGGAGGGAGAGTGACAGAGAGAGAGAGAGAGGTGAGTTATCGAGCAGGAGAGAGAGAGAGAGAGAAAAAGAGAGCGTAAACAAGCAATTATAAGGTTGGTTTGCATTTTTCCAAGTGTGACCAGAGTCAGCAGAAAAAAGCCAAGTAGTACCATCACCACCCACTGTCTCATTAGCGTCTGGCCGGGAGATGCCGAGGGGTCTCCGTGGTTACGACGCCCAGAGAAACCAATCGATGACACCCCCCCCCCCCTCACAGTGATGAGGGATTAATGAGCTTCAACACCAATGAGAGCTAATCACCAGCCTTTACCACGGAAGGGAAAATATATATTTAAACACGCACTCTCTCTCACACACACACACACACACACACACACACACACACACACACACACACACACACACACACACACACACACACACACACACACACACACACACACACACACACACACACACACACACACACACACAACAAATACACAAACACACACACAGACACACAAATACAGAAACACACACAGAAACACACAAACACACAAACAAATACACAAACACACTCACACAGTATATATAGAAGAACCTGGGGGGTGGGGGGGAGTAAATGTTAAATAGCAGAGAACAACAGGGAGACAAAGAGATGAAGACGAAGAGTAGACAGTACAGGACGAGAGAGGGAGAGAGAAAGAGTAGATAAAGATACAGCGGTATAGTGTCGGAGACAGGGAGGGACAGGGAGAGAGAAAGAGTAGATAAAGACAGAGAGGGGTAAAGAGTTGGACATAGGGAGAGGGCTAGAGAATAGATACAGATAGAGAACAAAAAGGGAGGGAGGGAGCGAAAAAAAGTAAAGGAAAAGCAAAACACAACAGGGAGAGAAAGGGTGAGAGAGAGACTAGGAAAGAAGAAAGAAATACGGAGAGAGACAGAGTCAGAGGCAGAGAAAGAGAAGGAGGGTTGAGGAGGGGAAAGAACAGTGTAACAGCAGGATGAAACGAGAGAGGTGAGTGGACGAAAAAAAAGACAAGAACAAGGAAAGGGGGAAAAAAAAGAGTTCCACTGCCTCCTCCAGACACACTGTGGTTTCCAGATCGATCCCTCTCAACAGGGCTGGAGGCAGGGGGAGAGGAAGCTGCCACCGCAGGGGGTCCGACCCACCACAGAGCCCAGCCGTCACAGGTACCCCCGCTGAGCCACTAGGTGGAGAGTCATTAAAACACACTCGTACTGGTACTTCCACGCTCTCTGAGGAGCGTAATCACTGAGCCACGCAGCCCCACCCCCGCACGCATCTGCTAACAGTGTCTGGGTGAGAGAACCACTCTCTGCTAAATACAATAACAGACAATAGGAAACCTGCTGTGAAATCAATTTGAGCTTGATAAGCACGGAAGAGAATTTAAGCCAAAAAACACGCTGCAATCAAATATAGAAGTACAGAATCCAAATAGAACTCAATTCTCTCTTAAATTATTTTTAAGGATTTAAATGGTTTAGGGCTGGTACATCACAACAGCTCAATGACGGCCTCCATTTTGGATGCATAGGTGCATTGGATAATTAGTCATTATGTGAGTGAAGGCAGTTTGTTAATCGTTAAGCAATTAATAGTGGCATGATTCCTCATCCTGGGGCGACATTGTTGTGTCTGAAAGTGCCACAGCGTTCCTCATGCGAGAAAAAAGTTTTCATTGTCGAGGTTACAGTATATTAAAGTTGGTTTTGGGTTTTATAGTATGACTCTCTTGAGTCTTTTCTGGCGGAGAATATGGCGTATTCTCCGCCAGAAGAGTATTGGCAATGAATGTTCCCAGGATTCATTCTGATGCGCAAGCCCTATAAAATTAGGACACAATATCAGAAAGTTTTTATCTACTAGTTTACCAGTTGGCCGCCAAATGTTTGCATTTGATAGGCTACTCCCTTCGTTTGGAATCCACAGGTTAGTGGTAAACTAATGTCAGGTTGAGTGGTGACTTATAATGACGATATGCCGATATCAACATGAAGCATTCATAGCACCCCCTAAAGTTTGAAGCCTTAATACAGTGCTACCTTTCATCCTGGCACACCTAAAAAGCCCTGATTTCATAGCGTTTCGATTGTAACTGCATAGGCCGAACCGCGTAAACGTTAATCGCTCAATCTCGTCACTGTGCCCGGCTTTTATATATAAATAATCAGTTAGGCAGAGGCGCTATTCTGTCTTTCTTTCCCCCGATCTGCTCTGCATGTGTCTGGCGAGTTGGCCCCACTCCCCGGCCCAAGGCCCGTTACCCTAAACACAGACAATAATAACACAATAATGACTCGGGAGGCTGCTATAAGACCGGGCTGAGCCTTCTGCGGCTTCTCACAGGCCTTTTATTTTCCTCCATTTACTCCCCAATTCGTGACCGCAGGAACCCACTCAGAGCCAGGGAGAGTGCACCCGGGGGTGGGCACGGCGGCAGCCCCCGCGACCACATGAAGAGGCACGGCGACGGGGGTCAGCCCGAAGCGGGCAGCGTGGAGCACCAGGGGGATTCTGGGAAAGGTTCGGAGTGGTCCCCCAGAGGATCTTCAGAGATTACACACGCACATTCCACGTAGGGGTCCGAGGGCTTTTATTTTGTCTGGCAGAAGTTTTTGTCTGGCGAAATATTTGTTAAATGTATCGTCGTGAGGAAAGGGTTAGTTGGAGAAAGCCAGAGAGGGGGAGAAAGCGTTGTGGACACGCAGGAGACGACGAGATGTAACCATCGTCGTTGTATTTACAGGGCTGCTCCCGTATAATTGCAACAGTAGTGTACCAATGAAAGACCGCTCAAACAGCAACGGTTCAGAAGCTAAAAATACGAACGTTTCAATGCCGCTACTGTGATAATGTGCAGAGGAGGCGTTCAGAAAGTTCAAATACTTCCTGATATCTTGGAAAAAGATTATCCTAAATCTTTAGATCCTTATAACTTCACTAAACGAGTTGTACAGCACTCGGCTAATTTGCAAGTCAAATAGCATGCGGGTGTACCGCACATCAGATTGGACTTGTAGATGCAGTAGGCCGATATGATCGCTCCTCTCTTCGACTTCAAAGCACTACATTCCCAACCTTTACATCGTGCTTTCTGAGGAATACGAGCGCGTACATTCTCTCAAAAACCCTTGTGTAAAGCCAGATCTTCCCTGGCGTTACACATTGTCCCCATTGTTCCCCGGGTGCACTTAACGCTCGGCTAAAAAGGCCCGAGGCATTTGTTGTCTCTTTTTACCCATCGGATAGTCTTCGCCCGACCCAGAGATGAGCCGGGTGCTGAAAGCCGGTGTGTGTCTTGGGTTGTCCCGACGGAGGGAACCCGTGCAGGGAGGAGGTCATGTTCTCACCAGACAGTACAACCTCGTCACCCAATACTGTTCTATGGGGCCCACACATCTTCAAAGAGCCCGCAGGGAAGGGGGAACCGACAAAAGAACAAGAACACTCTGATGAACACTGAAACGGCAGCCTGTTCCTGGAGCAGACGCGGGTCAAAGTTCAAACACAGTTTTGGTAACTATTGCTGTTGGTTTGATTATATATATAACATATATTTTCCTTTATACATTGAATCGATATCAGTATTGCTAAGTCTGACTGCATTGTATGTCTTATTATGTACAGCATGTTAATAAGGCATGAATGGATCATAAATACGTCATTATACCACACCTACACACTGACACGCATTCATGCACGCGCACACACATGAACACCAGGGTAGATTTTTTGCAAATGTGTTCTGGGATGAGCAGAGGCACATGATGAGCAGATGAGACGTTTGGGGAAAGCATGTGCCAGGTTTGTGGAAGCTCTGCTTGGGTGATGAGAGCATTATAGGTCCGCCGGTGGAACTGTATTCCACCATGTGTCTTCTTCTCAGACCATTGGAGGCCAATGTTCCGTGGGGGAGCAGCAGGTTCACCAGTCCGTCTGATGGGAAATCATAGCAGTAGATCCGCCTTGTACTGGTTTGGTCCATCCCTTCCACGACCCAATTGTAGATTGTTCTTAATTTCTTAAAAATAGCTATCAAGACAATCCAAAAAATATGTAGATACACAATAAAAAAAAATAATAATACAGAATCTATTCTAAGTTTTGTTTTACGAATAAGTATGCAATCTTGGCAAAGTACAGATTTGCAATTTGAAATCCTTACACTGAACTCAAAGAACCACATCGCAGCACCGAGACTGTATTTGAAAGAGGATTTAAAGATGAATAATAAATGTACATATTACCGCTGTACCTGTACCCAGGCTTCCCCGACTGCTTTGCTTTGAGTAACGTCGCTCTAGTCACCAAAAGCTGAATAGTTGATTGGCCCAACATCTGGGCTGCATCGCTATGCTATCCCTTTTCCCCGTAGCTTGTGTGAAACATTAAAAAAGCTGTGCCTGAGACCCAAAAGGGGTTGCATAATTTATGGGAACAAAATCTCTGAAACTGTACAATACGGGCATTTGAATAACGCGTGTCATCCTGGTTGAATTCTAGGACATGTCAAATGTCCTCTTTAAGGGCCATTTTAAGGCGTTGTGTAATTCAAGTTGCCCTCAACCTCTCTATTAGGGATGAAGTTATGATATAGTATTATCCCTTTTGTCATTTCCCCCCCCCACCGGTTGACAGCGCTGCTCTCTCCCTGTGGGCTTAACAAGTACTCCCTGAGCCCAAAAGGCCTATCCTCTTACGCCCTCAATGCAAGCCAGACAATATAAATTTGAATCTGAAAATACATAAATCCTACTGGATTGGCCCAATTACGAGGCCGCACGCTGAGCCAGGGGGCGGCAGTCGATTCTCCCCAGCCGGGCGGAGCCGTTACAGGGCATGCTCCGTACCCCAAGCCCCCCCCCCCACTAAACCTACAGCCATACAGTCCCGATCGAAGAGCCGGCTCCCGGCGACACGAACACAGCGAAAAAGAATGTCGGCTTTTGTTTTTTGCCCTTTTTCTTTTATTCCACTTAAGAAAGCCAGAGCCCTCAGAAGACAAAGTTCAAAGGCTTAACATACCAACGGCCCCGCTGACGATAATTGCGCGAACAGCGAGCGAGGAAATTTGATTAACTGTTTGTTTATGTGCGTCAGTGTATGTCCGTGGCCTGTTTGCACTCTATTAGCATTTGTTTCCATATTCACATCGCGTGCACGGTTCTATGTTTATTAATCCCTCCTATCAAATGCCCCCGGACGGGCTCGCGATGCAGAGGGGGGCGGAGACAGCGGTCTGTTCTTACTTGCGCTTCCAGGCGTCCTTAAGTGGTCGGCTCGGGCCAGTAATTGCTCAATTGTGCCGTGCCTCAAAACACAGATATCAGCGGCGAGCCATGCCTGCCCCTTTTTCCTCCTCTCTATCTGCGGGGAGAGAGGAAACGCCGTGGCTTTTATCAAGCAGCCAAAGCAAAAGCACTTTTCCAAATGATGTAATGACTGAGTAAGGATGCTCTAGGTGCATCCCCCCCCCACCCCCTAGACTCCCTTTCCCCATCCCTCTCTCGACTGGGCCATCAGACAGACCCCCATCGCTCTGATTAACGGAGGTCACCAATCAGGGGGTTCGTTAAATGTATTTACATCATGACCTACATAACCATCCCCGACCCCCCCCCCCCCCCCCCCACACGCCGCCTCTTCCTGTTGAGACTGTGATGTGGCCGATGAAGTGCTTGTCAGCAGCCAATCACAGGAAGGCAATCTGAGCGTCTGAGCCGGAAGCTAGTCATTGGCACAACGTTTGTGTGTGCGTTTCCGCAGGGGTCGAAGGTCAGGGTCAGCACCTCCTGCTCCATTTTGTTCTCTTTTTTCATGTTGTGAGTTGAGGCAGCTCAGTAATGTGTACCTCCAATACATAGGGACCTGATAAGAGAGAGGGGGGGGGGGGGGGTATTTGACAAGACTGAATACGGGATAAAAGTCTGAATGTGACCTGTGAATCATGGGGTCATAAACTGTTTATGGGTTTCTGTGTGTGTGTGTGTGTGTGTGTGTGTGTGTGTGTGTGTGTGTGTGTGTGTGTGTGTGTGTGTGTGTGTGTGTGTGTGTGTGTGTGTGTGTGTTTGTCTCTGAGTGTGTGTCTGTATGTGTGTGTCTCTGTGAGTGTGTGTGTGTGTGTGTGTGTGTGTGTGTGTGTGTGTGTATGCAATCATGTGTGTGTGTGTGTGTGTGTGTGTGTGTGTGTGTGTGTGTGTGTGTGTGTGTGTATGTGTGTGTGTGTGTGTGTGTGTGTGCGTGTGTGTGTGCATGTGAGCTGAGATTTGTGGTAATGACAAGCAGTGTGCCCTCTACATGAAAGACTTTTTGTGTGCTGTTGGAAATCACCTTTATTCAAGGCCAGGTTGGACCTGGTTGTAGGTTCTCTGTTTACAACTGAAACCTAGCCTAACCTTATTACAGCCAGGTGCCTACATCTCCACTCTGTCCAGCAGACAAAAATAAATATAGCATGTTATCCACGTAGATTTTCTATGTCCATAAAATCCCCCAAAAAACTATTCTCACGTGAATCCCGAAGTTCAGACTGGAAAAGCGACTCACAACATATAGTGTGCGGTTTGATCAAAACAATACATGAGTCACATAAATATTCATAATATTTATATATATATTTATATTTGAAAAGTATTCGGTGAAGTGAACTAATGAGGTGTACGGTAAAGGAAGACATTAACTGTAGGTCATTTCTCGTAGGAAAGATATAAAGTTGAAAAATGAGCGTAATCCGAATGCTAGCCATCCATTAATTCAAGCCAGCTCCTATCAGAGTCTTGGCCGTCCCTCCACTTGTAAGAGATTTGTTCGTGTCCAACATTTAGTTGGAGCTAGAACATGAAACTCAATACTGACACTGCCAGATAACAGCAGCCGTGGTGGTCATAAAAATGTAAGTAAGATTCAATGTTTTATCAAAATATGTTCTATTTGGACCAGGAAAACATCATCTCAACTGACCTTCAGTACATGTTGAAGTACACCATCATTAATGGTGTTATCATGCTCTGCCTTCAGAAGGTTGGCTTTCACTGCAACCGTGAAAACTTTATTTGCAACGCCAAACCCAACAATAGCAACACCAACAAAAAAACAACGAAAACAACCAAATCATTCAAACAGACATTTTACTGGGAATATTGTAAAAAAAACAGTGTGCTTTATTCCGTGTAACAGAAATGATTAAAAAGACAACAAGAGGGTGGCCATTTTGTATAAATTCCCGCCACAAAAAAATAACCATTAGGTTATTAAACCCAAACTGAAATGGGCATGTGTAATGCGTATACACATCATGTGGTGTAGCTTAGCAGTAGAAGGTAATAATATATAATATACACACAGAAAAACCCGTTGAGTCATCAGCCCCATGTTTTGCTCCACTCCGTCAACACCTTCTTCCATTATGATTATTATTATATAAGCTGTGCACCAAAGAAGACATTACCCACTATATGATAATGCAGATATCATGTGTCTCAATGCAATGAACCGAGCGGGGAAGAGAAAAAAACAACTACCGTATTGTCACAAATTATATGTCGAATCGGATTTGAGGAACGCTTGCATACCACGTGTTTTCATTTGACCTTGCAATAAAAGCTAAAATGAGGACAGCTTCATTCCGGCATTTAGATTCTTAATATGGAGCCACCGGGAAATCCATAGTGTTTTCTGCTGAATGGCCAAAGTATCAGGTTATTAGAATCCTATTTCAACAAGATCCATGTAGCCATTATGGTTATTATTTTCACAAAGGAACACTTGACTGAATAATGTGCTCTACGTCTCTAATAAAAAACAGCCTTTATCTGTACACAAATCTTTACATAAATCTGCACGACAGCTTGTATTCAACTCGCTGCTCCTGCAATTGCTACTGTGGTTTCCCTACATAGAAGCAGATGCTTCTATTGAAAAAGGGAGTAACAAGGTCCTATACATGTTCTGATGACATATGTACAACTTGTCCACACAATGCGACAAGTATTAGAAAGCTTTTTTTTAATCAATTAATGTAATCGGGTGTGTGGACGTGCAAATGCGTCCGCTCTCTCTCTCTCTCTCTCTCTCTCTCTCTCTCTCTCTCTCTCTCTCTCTCTCTCTCTCTCTCTCTCTCTCTCTCTCTCTCTCTCTCTCTCTCTCTCTCTCTCTCTCTCTCCCTCTCTCTCTCTCTCTCCCTCCCTCTCTCCCTCCCTCTCTCTCTCTCTCCCTCTCTCTCCCTCTCTCCCTCCCTCCCTCCCTCCCCCTTGCTTCTCACTCTGGGTGTTTTGACAGTAAATCTGGTAATTACTTGGTCTGGTGTTCCCGGGCTGGTTGGTTGCCCGGAGCGCTGTATGGAGTGCCATGGATAACAACTAAAACCCACCCTGGGAGTGAGGATAAATACAGCCCAGATCTGGGGCAGGAGCCTGACTCAGATCCAGCTGTTCATTCAAAACTTTGAGTCAACTCTAATTTAGCTTTGATTCATAAAACGTTGCTGAAATTAATTAACATTGTATCTATTTATTTAATTCCGATATATCAAATACATCTAAATTGAATTCCTTAAATCGCAACACGAGGGATTAGGCGTATCTTAAAATGATAAGCAGAGTAACCAAAGTCAAATGTTTTTAAAATAACCCACACCCATATGCATATATCAAACATCAAATCAAACAAACTACAACTATAAAACCAAGATATACACAACCACAACGTTACAGCACACAATCGCAATCACAATCTCAAAACCGTCACACAGAGAACTAAACAAGAGAAGTACGTCCTCTCCTCAACCAATCCACTCTTTCAAACGTTTAATACGAGGAACGCAAAATCACTTACTGTCCACCCAGATGAGCTAAAGCCTGTTTCCCTCAGTGCATGAAGTATAGTTTTGGTAACGGGATGATGTCAGCGGCTTCGGAGCCCTCAGAGATTCCTCCTCATCCCATTACCTGTCAATCATATATCCCCATAACTGGATTACCCTCAGCGTACCTGTGACTCCGAGCTACCTCTCAGACGGCCGGCTCTTGTGTCAAAACATTGATTCCCTTAATGTCACACTCAAAATAATGACTCACCGCTTTGAAGTTAGCGCCTAGCGCCGCGACTAAAGAATGGACTAATCACCGCCGGGACATGACGAACCGCCGTGACATTTGAGAACTCGTCAAGGGCGAACGTAAAACATTTCAGAACTTTTCCTTTTTTTTCGTACGTTATTTCGGGTTCTGTGAAACAATGGAGGGCTTCCGATGTTTTTGGCTCCACGGTGTTGTTCGCTCCGCCGGATTGCCTGACTTTCATTACCGCTGCCCTTTTTAACTGGGAGTTGCCGCTTGTCATTTTCTTGTGGAGGATAATGCGTGTCATCTCGTCAGACAGCGAGCGAGGAAGAGAAAGAAAACAAAATGGACGTGCAAAAGGTTTCAAATATGGGCGCCGCGTGGCAATGGATCATTTCTTTCAGATTTCTTCCTGTTGTTAACTTTTTTTGTTAACTTGTGTCCCTGAATGCCTTGTTGGCTCTGGAGTATACCAATGACTCATCTCATAGAGTTAAAAATGTTTATTTCTATAGACTATAGATTATGGATCTATTGGATTATATATCATGTCTGTGATCTGTGATGTTTAATATCATATACGTATACACACGTGTTTGCACACACACACACACACACACACACACACACACACACACACACACACATACACACACACACACACAATGTGTGTGCCAAACGATGATGTGCATGCCTACAGCAGATGATACTAAGTTAGTTCCCCCAGCCTCCAGCTGTATCCTCTCTCTGCTGATAGGAGCGTCAGGATTGACCCTGAGAAGCAGCTGGGAACCCAGGGCCAAGTGGTCTGGACGGGGATGGAGTTACCGGGATTAAGACGCTTCACTCCCCAGGTCTGAGACCCGTTGATCATCAGAGACAGGGGCTTCAGGGAGGGGGGATGGCACCGGATGAAACCCACCAGGAAAAATGGCTGATTTCGGTTTGTATGTATTTTGTTGATTTTGAATATCGGATAAATGTATGGCGATGCAAGGCTTGAAATCAGTCGTTGATAAGGTGTTTAAATCCGCTAAATAATAATAAACTAACATTACAACAAATTGAATAATGAACAGTCCATCTAATTTACATATTTAATGGTAATGTACCTAAATTACCAAATTGATGTTAAAATTACTGAAGTTGAAAACAAATTTAAAAGTAAATAGTTATTGTCATCATATTTAGGTTTATTCGATTTCTACACCTCCTAAGTCGACTGACCTCTACACAGACCTCTAAATGTGATAATCTTCAACTTATTTAGACATAAACAAAGTGTAAAAGACATAATGTGTTCCAATGTTCTGATACAAATGTTAACAGATTTTAATGGCAGCTTAAAAACACAAACGCTGTTTCTCAACAGATTTGTGTCTCCCTCCATTTTGAAACGCCTGTTTCCCAACTGCCTCCCGCGGGCCATTCCCGATCCCATCGTAATGGGAAGGTAAACAAAAAAAAAAAAGGTGAACCGCTATCTTGACGGCATCTGCTGACTGTTCACGTGTGGCGACACGGCCCTTCAAACAAAGACGACAACACATTTAAACATTTACTGGCAGAACAGCGAGGCGGGAGCGGTTGGGGAGGTGAAAAGGGGTCGAGGAAGCTAAATGCTACGCCAGCCTCTTCATGCCAGAGCGGTTTAACGGCGCCAGCGGCTAAATTGGTTTACAAGTTGATGCATTAGAAAAACACTGATGAAAACATAATCAGAAACACAGGGTTAATCCGCCCTGCCGGAGAGGCGACACATAAATCAGACAACAGAGGACAGGGCTGACGGGTAAGAAGGGGTCTTTGGGGGGGGGGGGGCAGGCTGGGGGCAAGAAGGAGACGGTTCACACACAAATAATCGCCCGGAATAATTGAAGCCAGACGCTGACGTTAAGCCGGCAGCTCATGCCATTAAGGAGACCAAGAGTTTACATCGGTATGTTTATCGCTGGTTTGTGACCGGCCCAGTGTGGTAGCGGCCGGTTGCTATGCAGTTTCCAAGCCATGAGGTGAGCCAAACTATTTGTCCGGGGCTATGGACTGAGTACAAGCCCTTAGGCAGGTGTCTGGGTTGGTGGTGTGTGGGTTTAGTGGGGGTTTGTGTGTGTGTATGCGTGCGTGCGTAATTGTGTATGCGCACGCACACACACAAGCTTGTTAAGCTGTAATGACTTTTTTGTGTGTGTATTTGTGTGTTTGTGTGTGGGGGGGCTGTTGGGTACTGCATGTGTGTGTGTGTGTGTGTGTGTGTGTGTGTGTGTGTGTGTGTGTGTGTGTGTGTGTGTGTGTGTGTGTGTGTGTGTGTGTGTGTGTGTGTATGCGTACGTGCACGTGTGTGTGTGTGTGCATACATTGTACATGCAGCACTGGGCCCTGCAAAGCATGAGCGATTGAGAGAGAGAACTTATTCCGAGCCGAAACTTATTCAGCAGTACTGCACTCAGCAGTTATCTTTCACCACATTCCTCACGAGGCATTATGATGTGACAGGCTGTGTTCTTCAAACCAGTGTTTACACGAGCCAAACCAGGCTTGATCTCGGCCAGAAAATAACAGTTCAACTGCGAGACTCAAAGTTATTAGTCTCCGGGTATCAAGCAGGCAGAGAAGGCAAGCTTGTGTCTTGCTCCCCAGACGCGAAGAGAGAGGGAAGAAAAAAGCAGCAGCTTCCCAAGATAGAAGACATTTAAATTCAAACGCTCCAACACTGTGTTCAATCATCTGACCTCTGCTCAAAATAACCCAGTGCAGCCCAAAATTATTTACTCCTTTTTAAATGTAGCGTGAGACCCCAATTAAGTCAGCTTGCCACCTTGTGCAAGGGGCTAAATGGATTTACTTCTTCCAACAAATTGCTTCTCCCACAGTGCCCTGGCAGCAACTCCAAAGCGAATAGTTTAAGGATAAGCCAAGCCACTTTTAGTTTTATTTTTTTTATGCATTTTTTTTTTCTTATTTCGATGTCTGCTCGTTCTTCGGGGTCTCAGCGGTGTCTGCTCTGTGGTTATGCTACAGAACACAAAAAAATCTCCAGCCATTAAAAGCCGGTCCTTAAAATAGGACTGACTGTTTCTTTTAAGAAAGTTAAGTAACTTAACTTAACTTGATGTGAGTGGGCTATCTGTGTTGCTTCTCTTCATAATTGGCCTTTCTCTTGGGCTATCAGCAGAAAAATAATTATAATTACAACCCAGGCTTCAAACACTCCTTATCTCCTCATCCTCCTCATCAACCACCACCAAGCTACATCAACTGTTGAACTAGTTAGCGTCTGATGCTAATAACATCTGCCATTCATAACGCTATAAAACTTTGTTGTTGGTTTCACGTTTCAGCGTGTTCCCGTTCCAAGCCCGCTTTCCCCTGTAATACCGGTGTTTCAGGAACTTACATGCAAGACTGATGGTGGCTTTATGGAGGTGGGCTCATAATAAAAACCATGATGGCCTTCCTGGAGGCGGATTCAGATGAATGCAGCATGTTAGCAGCATTACAGAAACAAAGTTGACATTAGCACAGGCTTATACCGTGTATATACTGCGCCGGTACTGTATAGGGGAATGTGCATTTCTAGATCAGAACATTCTGTCTCATCAGGATATGGGCGGTAGGTAGATGAACCAAGTGAAGTTATACTGGAGGAATATAGCTACATGTTTCTTCAAAGTCTCCATAAGCATTGGGAGGTTTCAGAAGGCTGTAGATAAAAAGTAGATGACAATTATTTTGTAATATACTAATGCTATATTATACATACATATATATTTGAAGATTTATAAATACATATTTATGCATACTATATGTGAAGCACTTTGAGTCTGCCTTGTGTATGAAAAGTGCTGTATAAATAAAGCTGCCTTGCCTTGCCTATATACTTCAGCATTAGGAATAATACATAATTGCTAATCTCATCATCCAATCAACACTATTCCCTCGTCCCATGACGAGTGTTTCGACCCCCATCAGAAGCGCAGCTCTGTCCCTGCCAGCGTGTGAGTGTCAGCCGGGCCGGGCGTCTATTTCCGCTCCGTCTCCCACCAGTCGCTGCCTCTCCTCCCCAAATCTGCAAGTCCAATTCTCCGGGGCGGCGGGCATCGGGGCGTGTCCGCCGCGGCGGCCGTGCCTGGTAGCAGCACGCCGCCGGGAGAGAGAGAGAGAGAGAGAGAGAGAGAGAGAGGGTGACGGACAGCCGGCACAGCGAGCGGGGGTCCACGGAGCTCATGTTTAATTCTGAGGACGACCCCGTTGCTTCGCCACCCCCCCTCGTTCTTTCCCAGGCAGCCAGTCATCCAACTGCTTAGCCACAGAACCTCCATGGGCAGAACTCAAGGGGGAGCTGGTTGAGAGCCTTACCCCCCCCCCCCCCGCCACCCACTTACCCCAGAACCCCCCCCCCCCCCCCCCCCCCCGCCACCCCCTTACCCTGCCACCCCCCCCACACACACACACACACACACACTTCTCTGTCCATCACCTTCAACATTTGCCTCAGTGGAGAATTCAATTTATTTTATAGCGGCACTCCACTCGATGGAGCTGACCTCCCGGATCCCGGCAAGAGTAATGAGATGGCCGCGCTAATGTCAGCCTCAAGGTTGAACGGGAGGATCAAGCGGGCCGCCCGAGACCTTTTCCCGCTCCTTGTAAAATAGTAAAAATCAAAGAAGAAGGGGAACGAGGGGTTGGTTTCAGCAGTCGCTGATCTGATCTCGAAAGGAGATCACCCTCCCTCCAACACCCACACACACATAACACCATGCACATGGAAAAACACACGCATACATAACACCATACACAGAGACGCACACACTCATACACACTTTAATGCCATACACACAGACACACACACAAACACATATCACACCATACACACAGACGCACACATACATAACACACGCATCCATAACACCATACACAGAGACGCACACACGCACACACATAACACCAAACACACACACACACTCTAACGCCAGGCACACAGACGCACACACTCATACACACTTTAATGCCATACCCACAGACACACACACAAACACATATCACACCATACACACAGACGCACACACACATAACACACGCATCCATAACACCATACAGAGACGCACACACACATACACATAACACCAAACACTAACACACACACACATAACACATAACACCAAACACACACACACACACACCAACTGGTTGGTGTGTCCAGTGATGTGCAGGCAGGATCCGTGTGTCATGGCTAAGAATCATCAGGGACTTAAAGCGCTGTGAGGAGGTTTCAGACCAACACCAAAGGGATCCCCACTGGATGCTAGTGAGTGTTTTTGGCGGGGAAGTGCCGCCTCAAACCATCAGTGCAAAAGAACAAACCCTCTGTGGGTCCGAGAGTAGGTCTGATGTTTTACCCTGAAGAGCGCCATGCAGTGGCCGAGGTGGGAAACACACGTCAGGGCGAGGCGTCCACTGTTGCTTTGTTTGGATGAGTGCGAGGAAAACAGTGAGCTTTTTTTTTTTCTCACAGAGAGACCACTCCACCACGGAGATATCTCACACCCGCCTCCGCACTCACATCCTCTCGCACGGTCCCATTCCCATGGTCCTCCACAATAGATCATAACACTTACACACACAGAATCAGGAAAAAAATCCCCGAAAGACTTAGCAAAGAATCAGAACCAGAGGGGCGTAATGTAGAAAGTGGTCGTTCATCTCTAAGGAGGGCTGGCTGGAGCTCAGACTTAGCCAAAAGTTTTGGAGGCTCATAAAGCGTGGTGTGTTTCTGTCCCCTCCCACGCACACGTCATCCACACACAGCCTCTCTACTCATCGTGGCTCTTCTGTCGGCTGTCCAAACATAGGGGACCAATTACAACCAAGGGAGTCCGCTTCCAAAGCCCAGATAGCAGCAGATAGCAACACACGAAAAGGCCAAACATGCTTTGATGGATAGGGAAACGGAATTCCAGACAAATTATAGCCATGTTTTTTTGGTTTTTTTGCGAAAATATAAAGTAATGTACGTTGACGCTGAACAGAGATGGGATCATCTGGATATTGACGGATGGACTCGATTAGGACAGAATTTGATGCACTTTAGCCCACCGAAAATAAATAGGATAATAGCTTTATTCACTTTAGTTTAGTTTCCTGTTGTTTTTCCGCGTATTTTAGTTTTTATGAATGGAAAAACTATTCTGATTAGTCCTACAAACACTGTTTTTGCCAGAATTATGCATCCTTTGCCTTGGCCCCTTTGCAGATGTCCCCCGTGCTCAATCCAAATCCGACCTGTGAGCACGGTGAAATCGTAGACGCAGTGAACTATTTTACAAAAAGCGCAGTGATACGTTCACCTATCAGTGCCCGAACGCTCAGAGTAAAAATAAACACACACTTCCTATCAATGTCCTCTCTCCTCCTTTCACTCGCTCCCACACAGACACACAACGCTTCCTGTTCGCCTGATTAACTCAAACATTCATCAGGGGCTGCAGGTGATTTCTATAAACACTACGGAAGGTCCCGGTGGCCCTGGTGTCAGCGCGCCCCCCTCTGTTTATGTGAACGGACACGGGGCCCATGTCGGGGCCCCACCTGCTGAATCCACACGGTGAGGACCCAGCCCCCATCAGCATGGGCTGCAGTCTCACCCCAGGGACATGGGGGCGGGGGCAGGAGACCTGGGAGGTGTGGAGGGGTGCTGTTCTTTAGACGGAAAGATAAATACTATGGTGGAGAGTAGGACAGAGATGAGGAGAGAGAGAGCGAGAGCGAGAGAGAGAGCGAGGGTTTTTTTTACCTCTGATGACAAAAAAAGCAAAGAGGAGTCAGATGAAGAGAGAGAGTAAGATGGGTTTATGTTCAGACGACAGCCAGGATAATAAAATTGGGCTGTTGAAGAAGTAAGATACATACAGTAGATAGAGAGGCAGGAGGGAGAGGGACGGAGATAGAGCGGTAGGAGGGAGAGGGATGGAGACCGGGAGGTAGGCGTGAGTGGGACAGAGACAGGGGGATGGGAGTGAGAGGGAGAGAGATAGATAGATAGGAGAGAGAGGGAAGTGACCAGAGATGTGGTGAGCGAGAGGAAGATAGAGAGAGTGACGGTGTATGCAGTAAGTGCAGGCTTGTGTAGTGTGGGGAGAGGGGAGGGAGGGAGAGAGAGCGAGAGAGAGAAGGGGAGAGAGAGAGAGAGCGAGAGCGAGAGCGAGAGAGAGAGACAGGTGATCACAGGGGCCGGGGAGCGGGTCTTTGAAGATGGGAACAGTGGGCTGAGAGACAGGCGGAACCAGAGAGGATAAGATGTGTCCTCATCACTGCGGCCCTCCGCCTTTCATCCTGTCCATCTTAAATAAAACTTCCTCACCTTCCCCAAAACATTTCCTCCTCTGCCGTTTTATTATCTCTTTTTTTTAAGCACTACTTCTTTCCTCTGAAAGCACCTGCCGAGAAAAAAAAACAGACACAGACACGGTTTTCTGTGGAGAAAAAAAAGAATATATATATAAAATGTCGACTTCAGTTGGGCTGTCAAATTGTGAGGATTTTTTCTCTCTCCAACTGCATTTGATTTTTACCCTCTCTCTCCCTCTCTCCCTCCCCCTCTCCCCCTCTCCCTCTCTCCCCCTCTCTCCCTCCCTCTCCCTCTCTCTCTCCTCCCTCTCAGTCCTAACAGTTATTGAGTCCTCCCCGCCCCAAAACCCAGGCTCTCCTCCTGCAGACACACTACAAAGGAATGCAGAGAGAAGAAGAGCCCATGTGGTTATAAATATCTACACACACACACGCACTAATACACACACATGCACTGGCGCACACACACACGCACGCATGCACATACACAATCACACTCACACGCATCCGCGGACATGCAGACACACACACACACACGCACACACTAATACACACACATGCACTGGCGCACACACGCACGCATGCACACAATCACACGCACGCACGCACACACGCACATACAGACACACACGCACGCACACACTGCAATTAAACCCCGTTTATAGTCTTCAAAGTGCAAACAAAGAGCCGGTGGCATTATCTCCTGCTATCGATGCCATATTGTTTACGGCCAACGCCAACAGCACTGATGACTCTGATGCTGCGTTCTTGGCTGGGATTGGCCCGCCTCGCGGAGACCGGAGCCGCGCTGATAAGGATCGGCTCGTTGGGACAATTTGATGCTGTTTCTCGGGATTCTCCCTTTGGATGTGGACTTCTGAACGAAACTGTTGTTTTCCACTTTCAGCAAAATAGATGATTAAATACATACAAGGGGATTGGATCTGTTCCTCAGTAATAATACGAGTACACATCGGTCTGGAGACAGTAGAACTGAGTTTAATCTGTGTTGTTTGGACTTTGTGATGACAGTGTTGGCCCAACCGATGAACTGTCAGTGCAGGAGTACATCACAGAAGTGCGTGCACACACAAAATAAAACAGACCCGGCCAACTCACAGTCTGGGGAAACGTTACGAAAACCACCTCCCGGACTCCTCTAGAAGACTCCTTGCTCTTCCCGGAGATGGGGTTCATATTATTCCACACCTTCCAGGAGTCTCTCGTGCCAACCTGCTTTTATTATGAGATAGGTCGCCTTCCTCTCTGGTTGGACTTTCATAACATCCCATAGGAGACATCTGTAAGTGATAGGGACTGCAGGGCTTTAAACAATGCCAGGGCCAGCGGAAGAGGTACTATTAGGGCGTTCGTGTGTGCAGTAGGACGGGGGGGGGGGGGGGCTGGCTCGCTGTGGGCAGACGTGAACACTCAATGTTGGATTCAGATGGTGGCTGAGAAGCCGCTTTCACAATTGCAGCACAGCATCTTAGGGTAATTACCCCCTGTGTGCGTGTCCGTCCTTCGATTTTCCCACCAGCCGCTCCTCCGATCGACGCCACACTGAACTGCTGAGGAACCAAAAAGTGCCGTCCCGAGCTTGAAGTGGTTTTGTAGGAGCGGTTCTCGAAGAAAGCTGCAAACAGCAGCTTTCGGCCCGTAGCGAGCAGAAACACTTTGGAAGGGCACTGCACTGGTAAGAATAACAGACAGAGGAACATTTACACATTCCCTGAATGAAAAACAGATAAATCTTCATCATGTTCTTGATCTTGGGAAAGTATTTACTACTAGTCATTTAGCCAAGTGCCCATTCAATTGCCTTTGCACTTTTTATTTAGTTGTGTATTTTTTTTGTTCGAAGGGGTATGAGAGTAGACTAGGCAAGGCAAAAGGATGCCTACAGGTAGACTGTGGAGTTTGAGTTGAACCCAGAACCTTCCAGTCTGTATTTATGTGCGGAGGGCATGAACAACTATTATCTCACGTGATTAATATTAAGAGTTCACGAAGACCAGTAGAAATACAGACCAGCATATTAACACTCATGATGTCCTTCACGGTAGTTACGTCCGTTCAAAAAAAGTGTTAAATTAACATACCAGAACTGCATTCTCATCCTAAACCCACTCCCTCCCTGCCTAGCTTTTAACACCACTGCATATACAACACAACGCAACGTAAACTCTGCTCCATAAGTTATGCTAATTGAAGCAGATAGAAGCTGGAGTGGCTCCTATAGTTAATACCAGGTGCCGAAGACGATTACACACTTGGAAGATAAACACATGAGGCGTGTTCATTTTTCAAAAGGTTTAAATGGGCTTTTAATAGAGCCTGCCGATTGGCTAGAACAGGCCAACAATTAATTATTAGCAAACTATTTATTTGCACAGCTTTGCTGGAGCATACTAAAGAGTTATGCGTTTTTTGGTATTTTATGAGGAGAAAGCATTCAAACACCATTACCATGTCGCACAAAGCATTTTAATTAATGAATCTGGGTTGCGTGAATTATCTCAGAACTCCGCTCCATTCATGTTTAAAATCATTACAACTTAATTAGATATGCAAGGCTGTGTTAAGTCCAATGCACACGGCCGTGCCAGAGAAACACAAGATTATGTTTTTTTAATTTTGGCGTCCAAAATACACTATGAAAGAACACAACTCTGCTACAGCCTGTGTGCTTCGCTGCATCAAAAACAATATTATTTTAGTTCATTTTTGGGCGTTCTACAACTATGAAGCCAAATCCACACTGTGTGTTCTTTGGGCTTCAACCTTGAACAGATACTGATACTTTTATCCTAAGCAAGTAAACAAATACATATGTCGTTTTGTGGCCACTTTTATTCTTAGGATGGGTGGCCTTGGGTAGGAACTTAGCCCTAACCCTGGCAGTGTTCAGACCGTTCTGGATCAGTTAAGCTGGACAGAAACCACTACACTGAACCACTGTTCTTTGGTACTGATAGTAGAGGATATCAGCCACTCCCTTAATTATGTTTGGCTATAAATCTGCATGAAAGATGTTTTGGAACGGAGATAAGAAGACAGGAAGGTAAAACCCAAAGACAACAAACCACAAAGTTCTGGCTTGGCTGTTTGTTATGTGTTCCAAAAAGCATGTGCATGCTCTTGCGACTAATAAAGATATCCTGCTTTGGAAGTGTGCGCGTCTGTGAATCAGCCGTGATTATTGATAATAAATAGCATGGCTAGGACTTCCAACCGGCCCCATCTGTTTGTTGCCTTAGTTCAAAACACAGCAAAAAAAATGATGGTGAGATCGAGTGCCTCCTGTACTACAAGGTGTGTATCAGACCCCAAACCACTCTGCACGTCTTTCTTTCAGACTCCAGCGTGTTCCAAGGCTAGAGTGCAGAGTCACTGATGAACAAAACACTATAGAAAATAATGTTTAATAAAAAATAAAGTAGGCCCGATATTAAAGAATAAAAAACAAGAGCAACAAGTCAACTTTTCAACTAACAAATAGAGATAAACAAATACGCAATGCAATGTAACTCGTTTTTTATAAACATGAATACAGAAGAGAGAACAGTAAGAGAAGCCCCAAAGCCTAAACAATCTGCCTTTAAAAAAAAATAAGCATTAGGATCTGTCATTAAAAAAGACTTAGCATTAATGTGCCATCCGGATCAGGAAACCCTAAACCCCAGCCTCACAGTGCTACAGTACTGAGATAGTGCTAGAGAAGTGAAGAGAGTCTCCTGCTGGCTCCATCTCAACACATTATCTCCTAAAAGTCAAGGGCAATGGCCATTAGCAAAATCATTTTGAGGAAGTATAACGGCCCCTGGAACTCTCTCTCACCCCCCCCCAACTCCCCCCAAATCTCTCTTAAATGGTCAAAAGAGGACCGTAAGGGCTGGCTAGTTGAGGACACCCTGACCTGGTACACACACACACACACACACACACACACACAGTCATTAAATGTGTCTTTTGTCTCCTGCCAAATGCCCCCAATGACACACTCCCAACCCCACACACATACACACATAAACACGGTCACAACCACACACACACACACACACACACACGGTGCCAGTAGAGGTGTTTACTCTATGGTATTAAAGAGATGAATCTGTTTAATTTGAGCCGGCCCTAGCCTTGCAATCCCCGCAGTCAGCACTCTGCATACCAGATATTCACGGCTGCATTTGCTTTGCTGACAAATCATCGGACTCATTTGAGAATAATGGATACTTCACATTCAATTACACGGAGAGCAGAGTAATTAAACTGTACTGATGAATTAGGAATGATCTGTGCAGGAATGTCCTCGAACTGTATTGACCACGCAACTCAGAATAAACTTAAACAAAGGGTAAAAACAGTATAAGATAAAAAGTAGTCTCTGCAGAGTGGCCAGACAACACGACATGGCATACGGAGGCTGAAGCGATGTAGTGAGCCCTAAACAGTGGGCCCACTCCACCGTTACAGCGGGCAAACGTCCTTGAGGACACAGCAGCAGACAGGGATGGCACTGGTCCCCTCGGCCATCTCAGTAGGTGGCTCGTGGCTCTCGTGGCAACCTCTTAATAACTAAGGGGGGGACAGTGTCTTAGTGGCTTGCGGACAACATGTCTTATGGAAATGTCCATTTACTTTTGATCATAATCTAACATTCTGCATCGTGCTAGCAGCAAATGTCCAACATGGATTATAACAATTATCAAACTGAATACCTCTAAACATTACTAATCCCCGTCATGTAAACGGGGGAGGCCTTGTGGCCATCGCGCCCACGTCTTCCGTTTACCTTTGAATGAGAATGCAAACCAATACCGACGGCCTTTGTGCACCGGCACACTGAGGAAACCAGTGTGCCGAGATTGACCACTGAGAACCACTTCCATGGTACGCAGTAGGAGAGCGCGAGGGTTTGGTACGTGAGACGCACCGCGTCATCTACTGCTTTTCTTCTTACTGGTTCTTACTGGAGACCAGTTGCATGGTACTACACCTGCAGCCTGCAACAGAGAGCTAAAGACTGGGTGATTCCGTTGATTGCTTCTGGTTCAACGTGATACTGGTGTGCACGCGTCAGAAGGAGCCTTCTGGAGTCATTTTGATGGGCTGTGTATCTTTAATAACACCCACGTCAGATCAGAGGGGATGTCCCCGACATCGCAGTTCTCTGTTCTCCTGCCCTTCCGGCCCATGCCGTGGGGGGAGTGCCTCCTCCACCCCTGGGCTGGGGCGTCCTTCCCCAGCCCACGCACCCCCCCCACTCCTTCACCCACGGTCCGAGATCCCACCGTGATCCCAGTGACCTTTTGCCAGTGACACGTTTTTCGACTTGGTTTAAACTCCCAACGCCATCATTTGTTTTCATGTATATCATGAAGAATAAAAGGAGACAACTCCATCGTCTCTTTTTATTTTTATTCGTCCCCCACTATTATTCTATTTGTTAAAAAATATATATGCATACATTTTTTTTTAATTCCCTCAACATTTTGTAGCCAGCTATGTGTAGCTAGCTTTTCTCTGGCTCACTGACATCGTTTGAGTAATATCTGTCGACACTACTCACGCTTTTTACTAAACCTTGGTTGAAAAATATGCTATCGTACCCTGTCCAATTTAGACTCACCCTCACCCTCGCATCCGTCTCACAAACCCAGTCGTCTCACAAACCCCTCTAATTTCCCTTCCCGAAATACTTAATACGTTTAATGTCAAAAAACGTTAAGAATTATCTAACCATTTGTTAGTCTCTGCGCTGGGACGACTTATACTATTTTTTTCCCTTATAACACAAAGCTCGTTAATATTATTCTGAGTTGCGTTGTCAATACAGTTCAAAGGATTTTCACCACAGATTGTAGAACGCTTCCCCGTCTGCTACTGAAAAGGCATATTGAATACTGGCAACGCATTAGTTGGTTCAACTGTGTCGGTATTACTGAGTAAGGGAGACTCTTGCTCTTACTGAGGGACTGAGAGAGATGCCAAGGGAAAGTACTGCTTCAGGAAAACTTTTACTGAAAGAAATATTTAAATCCCTGAGCTTGGAATTATGACTATGAGGGATGACTATGAATGCATGGCATTTTATATAATTTTTTATTTGATATTAAACTTCTTGTGTGATTGTGTCTCGTAATAGTCTACCTTAACCTTTTGTATTACTTTCTTAAGGGAATCATTCATCTATGCTGTCTATTCCCACTATGTTTGTCCATTCAAAGTGACTAATAAGAAAACTTTAATAATAAATAAAATAACTGATACTGCATGGAAAAAAATGAATGGATGAGCCATACTTCGTTTGTCATATTAGCAGCAGTGTGGCCTCCGCCCACAAGAGTATTCTTCTTCTCTTTGTAATTCCTGCGGTGGACGCTAATTGCATTATGGGAAATGGATACTGGGCTTCCTCCAATTGCATGGTTAGCATCATTGGCGTGCGCCGAGCCAAATGGACTGTGGGATTGATGGTCAGGAAATGAACACACAAGCAGAAATCAGCCAGTCACTCGCTGCTCCACCACGACAGCGATTCAGTTTCCCCCGCTGGACCCCTGCCGCGTGGTGGTCGCTCAGTGTGTGGGTGTGTGTGTGTGTGTTGGTCGCTGACTGTGTGCGTGTGTGAGATTGTGTGTTGGTCGCTGACTGTGTGTGTGTGTGTGTGTGTGTGTGTGTTGGTCGCTGACTGTGTGTGTGTGTGTTTGTGTTTGTGCGTGCGTGTAGGTAAGTGAATGTACGTAGGGTGGATTATCGTAGGATTGTATTATATCTGCATAATGTCTGCGTGGGGGGTAGGTTTGTGAGTGTGTGAGAGGCTGTATGTGTGGGCAGGTGTTGGAGTAGGTTTGTGTGTTGGTTCAAATTAGTGTGTGTGTGTGTGTGTACTTATGTATGTGTGGTCGTGTGCTGTGCATCCGCGTATGTGTTCATAATAGAGTGTGAAGGAGTTAGAGGGAGCGTGTGTGCGTGGCCATATGTGTGCACACCTGGTCGTTTAAGAGTGTGTTGCAGGAGAGAGAGAGAGAGAGAGACGGAGAGAGAGAGAGACAGAGACAGACCTATGGGTGCTGTACTATGCAGGGCTCCAGGCGGGCCCCTGGCCCTGCATCACCACCACGGGGCCCTTGAGTGCTAATAGCCTCACACTGACTGCCGGGCATCCTGTGATGAGGCTGGAGCAGGGCTAGATGAGGTGTGACTGCTGAGCACCAGACACAGACAGCTGCAGAGTGGCCCACCTCTCCCCCCCCCCCCAGACACACACACAGAGAGACAGAGAGACAGAGACAGAGAGAGAGAGAGAGAGAGAGAGAGAGAGAGAGATCAACATGTACACACAGAGAAAGTGACATTGACCATATTGGCGTGCCTTGGCATGTGTCATAAACAGAGGGGGCTCCTTAAGGGAACAGGCACCTCCGAAATCACACATGTGTTTACATGCTTATAGGTACAGCTTCGGCCCCCGCACCTCATTCCCTACCTGTCAGCTACTGGAGCTCTGGTTCATTCAAGGGCAGGGGGACCACTTCCCCACAAACACAGCTCAAAGAGTCGTGCTATCTGAACAAACAAGCAGAACACGAGAGCAGACGACAGAACGCCCCGCCTCCGGAGCACTTTAGAGGACGACGAATATTAAATAGCCACTCCCGTCCCGATGTTTTCTCCCAGCCAATCAAAACACTCGCCCCGGAACACTTCCCCAGTCACAAGGAATCCATGTTTTTGGCTGTCCTTTCCCTGACTCGTACACAAACACCAACACTGTCCGGTTGGAAATACGACCGCGGGTCGCAGCCATCTCCCTTTTCTTTCCTGCCGAGCCTTATCTCGGTCGACACAAGCCTATCTCTCTTCGGTTTCTTCTCCTCGGAACAGGGCCTCCTGTTCCGAGGAGAAACCTAAGAGAGGTAGGGGCGTCCCGGGAGCGATTTTTCCTCGGGAAGGCCACGGGACACGCACTGGGAGGCCTGCAGTGTCTTGGGTTCGGAAGGGGGGCGGGGGTATATTGGGTTTCCACTGAGGGCTCGAGTCGTGAGGTCTCGGAGACTGAGTGTGGAGGCCGTTGTTCTGGGGGGACGCCATGGCCGGGGTTTTAATAAGTTTGGAGTACAACAGAGAGAGGAGTCATGATGTCTGGGTAGGCGATGGGAGGGATGGGCTGGTGTGCCAGGGGGGGGACAGGGAATGAGTCAGGAAGAGACTCCTGTTAGTGCTTATTATCTTTGTTGTATACGGGGAATGGGTTAACTTAATGATTTTTACTACTTGGTACATGGTTCTATGAACATCCTTACTGTACCGACCGACAGCAATATATTGTTTCTCTTTCTTCTGACAAATGTACTTAAAGTATGTCGCTTTGGTTAAAAGCTTCTGGAAAATGCCCTAAATGTAAATGTAAATGTACGAACAGGGAGAATTTATTGCGAGGAAAGTGGAGTTTCTTTTGGGGAAAAGGATGAAAAGGAGAGGAGTGGAGAGAAGAGGGCAAGAGGAAAGCCATGGGAGAAGATAAACACAAGAGTTTAAGAGAATAGAGGAACAGAAGACAATGAGGAAAGACAAGAGGTGAAAGACTGAAGTCAATCCAAGAGAAGTGAAGTGAGTATAGAGGAGACACAAAGAGAAGAGGGGGGAGAATCAGAGGACAGAATGGTGTACATACATTGTACGTGACGGTATACGCTCTCTCCATTTTGCTCCATTCCTGCACTACAAATCTCTTTTTCAGTTTGGATCTGTTTTTTTCCACATCGCCCCAGGAAAAACATAAAGGACGACCCGAGCCGTGATCTCCTCTTTCATCCAACAAATTTCGGTCGACTTCAGCTTTTCGTTTCTTTTTTTCACTTCCTCCCTCCCCATTACTGAAGCTCTCTCTCTCCCCCTCTCTTTTCCTTCCTCTTTTCCTCACCATCCCTCCTCTCCCTCTCCTCGCTTCCTCCCTCTCACTCACCCGTGAGACCTGGCCGAGGTTTATTTAGGCGAGAACGTCCCACTCCAGGTCTGTTTACCAGGGGGATCTCAGGAAGTCAACATCAGATAAGCAGATTCCTGGTGTACGCAAGAAGGCGAGATACATTTCCAGCGAGACATAGAAGGATACGGCCTAAATAATAATATTAGCATGGGAAGGATGTCAGATTGGAACACAGGGAAGCGTGGGGGGGGGTGCAAGTAATACATATCTGATTTTGGATGCACTTGCATGCTTTTGGGTAAGCATGTATCTGTGTGTGTGTCTATGTGGGTTTGTGTGTGTGTTTATATTGTCTGTGTGTGTGCATGAATGTCCCTGTGTGTGTGTGCAAAGGAATTTGCCTTCGTGTGTGTAAGGTTGTGCATACGTGTGTATGCATCCAAGTGCTTGCATGCGTGTGTGTGTGTGTGCATGCACACAAGTGTGGGTGTTCATGTGTTTGTGTGAACACCCGATATCCTTATCTCTCCCCGTGTAAGGCATCACCGAGCCTCACAGTGAATCGCAACACGGACATCTGACCACCGAGCGCCATCTTGTATGACTCGAGCTCTCCACGTGATTCCAACACAGGTCGCCAGCTGACCGTGGACGCCTCCTCCTCCTCCTCCTCCGAGCATGTCTCCCGCGCTCGCTGCCCAAACACAATAACACCACGTCGCTAAATGGATACCAGGTGCTTCCTCGAGGTAACGCTCGTTCATTCATCGCTCCGACGTAAGAGAGCGGAGTCAGCGAGAGAAAACGTGTGGCAGAGGCCGGTTTGAGGTCACCAGCATGAACGGAATGTGGAGAGGGAGAGTTTTATTCCATTGTGATCTTCTTTCCCACACGTAGCTCCAGCTCTGTGGTAGTGCGACCCACTCAACTCTGTGCAGGTTGGGTAATCGGAAAAGCTGATGGTGTTTCGTGTAAATGCCCGCTGTTCAAACACGGCGATGAGGAACTCGTTCACGTTTAACGCCGTCCCGATTTTCACATGGGGGTCTGTTTCTACTTTTCTGTTTCGCTGCCCGCCTTCATTCTTTCTGCAAGAGATGGAGGTTCCAGCTCTGCAAGAGAGCCGGTTCCTCCAGCTGAGCGTACAAGCCAACCTGTCACTGCTGTCGAGGCCTGTGGTGTTTGGGGGGAACAGAGGGGGACGGAGCCACGGAACAAACGCTGCGTCTCGAATCAAAGCCTGGACCCGGATGATCCTTGGACCTGTCACTTTGCATCACCGACGGCTGTTTTAATTAGAAAATGATGGGATGGTGGTCCAGGGAGAGAGAGAGAAAGAAAGAGAAAGAGAGACAGAGACAGAGACAGAGACAGAGAGAGAGAGAGAGAGAGAGAGAGAGATCACTGGAAAGGATAAAAAGAGCGAGAGCAAGAGCAAGAGAGAGCAGATAGAAAAATAAATAAAGAAGGAAGAAAGACGCCAACAAACAAACAAACAAAGTGGAAATTTGCTCCGTATCCCTTTTGCTTTCGCTGACACTATTAATCCCCTGTTGTTTAAGATAGGGTAGAATAAACAGGGGGAGGGGGGTCTGGCATAGAGTGGGTCGATAGAAGTGGGTGATTGCCTTGTTTGGATACCACACCAGGCAGTAAGGCGAAGGAGATGCAAACATGGAGAGGAAGAGAGAGAGAGGGAGAGGGAGATCGAGAGAGAGAGAGGGAGAACGAGAGAGAGAGCATTTCTTGTTCAATCAATCAGAGAAGGAGACAGATAGACGGACAGAAAGAGAGATAGAGAGAGCGAGAGCGCTGAGGAAAGAGTGGATGTGTTGCAGCCCAGAGAAGCACATCTGTCATAATCTCCAGGATGCTAGCTAGCACTGGAGAGCTGCTATAATGAGGTGTCTTTAGCTGCCACTTCCCATCCTCCCATAGCCCCTCGCTTCCTACCTCTGACAGAAAGGAGGAGAGATTGCCATGCTTGAGAGAGAGAGAGAGAGAGAGAGAGAGAGAGAGAGAGAGAGAGAGAGAGAGAGAGAGAGAGAGAGAGAGAGAGAGAGAGAGAGAGAGAGAGAGAGAGAGAGAGAGAGAGAGAGAGAGAGAGAGGGGTTATGTATTACAGTGTGATGAATGTATGTTTAGTGTTTATCGTAGATTTGGGATGTACAGAGTATCTCCTAAGTGGTTGAAAGGACTGCTGGGATGCAACATTGCACTGATCCATTCCACAGAGATAAATATGCTCACGGCCTCCCCATCCTCAGTAAGAGTGATTCACCACACGTCTCTCTCCCTCTGTCTCCACACAGATCTTTCATGCGGGCCAGATGACAGCTTCAATGTCTCTTTGGACGCTTATTGCCAAAGGAACCTGATCAAGCAGAGGGGACCGACTGGAGGTATAGTGGACCGGATGAGAGGCTTTCTGAGAAGGTGCTTTGGTTGACGGATCTATGGACGTGGAGCAGGATTGATTCGTCACCGTATTGATAGAACACGCGGAGGAGCTGCAGGAGTTGATGGGTTGGAAATCAGGCTTTCAAAGTATGGAAAACTACAGGGTTCACGATCAATCCCCAAAGCCCATTCTCGCTCGCAGTCGGAAAACGACCGGGCTTGCAGGAAAAATCCACCATCCCCTTCTTACAAATTCATTCTAGAATATCAACCATAATCCCCTTTTTGCCACATTTATTCAGTTCTTCCGGATGATTTGAATGCGGTGTCTTTCTGATTGATCAAAAGTGATCGAAAATGTAGCACTACATTTTTCGAGCCCAAGTTGCCTTATCAACAAAACTTTGTGTAGTTGCAAAACAATTTTCCAAAGTAACGATAATTCAACCTGGCAAGTGTGTAGCTTTGTGATTGAACAAGCAAATTTGTTCTAATATAAATATAAAGGGGTGTGTGTGTGTGTGTGTGTGTGTGTGTGTGTGTGTGTGTGTGTGTGTGTGTGTGTATCACAGAAACCATTCATCCACGCCACAACAGAGTCAGGAGTAATACATTAATCAAGCCTGCATTCGATACGCACCCAAAGGCCCAACAACAAAATTTCCCCGTACCTGGCTACTGCGGCACCCAGCATTGTACACAGCAGCAATACCTCACAACAACAGGGCTCCAGCGCCGCAGAACAAACACAGTGAAAACCTTTGGAAAATGGCCACTATTTAATTCAGTTGTCATCAGTTGGTTAGCAACAAACACACACACAACACACACACACACACACACACAAACACACACACACACACAAATACGTCCCACTTAAAAAATGACCACCATCTTCTCTACTCTACCATTTGGATCGAATTTAATTTGGGGGTGAAGGTAAAATGTTTCCTTTTGGTAACGGCCGAGTAAAGGCTTGGGGAACGAGGGGATAGCATATCTATTATGGTCTGTGTGTTTTTTTCTTCTTCTTCTACTCCCGAGCAGCGGTAAAAGGGTTTCCAGCTAAACAAACAGGCGGCTAATTAATGAACACCTTCTTCTTCGCTGGAGAACAGGGAAAGAAATGGACTGCCACGCTCGATTTGGGAGCCGTAGCATTTGGGGAAATGAAGAGGGAGAACGAGCCTCAATCAAGTGGGGTGGGTTTGCACGAGGAGGGCTCAAGAAAGCAGTGGAGAGAAGCTCTGCTGTTTAACCTTCTGAGGAGGTTTCTGTTATCATACCATTCGCAGACATATGCACACACGCACGCACATAAGGCACGCACACACACACGCACACACACACAAAACAACATAGTGGAACTAACACGTGCACGCTCATCCTCTCTCTCTCCGTCTGAGCCCACCTCGCACCGTGAAACCGATGTTTGCCGTGCACTTTGTTGAACGTTCACATTATAATTATATACACAGGCGGATATGAATCAAAAGCAAATAGAAAATCAACATGAGGGAGCAAGCGCCTGGTGTTAAATATGCATGTCTCATCAGCCCCTAGCTTATATATAACACATGGGGGGGGGGGGTGCATTCATAATCAAATACCATTAAAGCGTATAAGTTCCATCACAATGCAAGGTATCTGTTTCCAGACGGGCTAAACAGGGACTTATGGAATGGGATACGACGATCAAGAAAGTGTCTACATATGCGAGAGGGATATTTTAGAAGATTATTGATGAACTCCCCAAATAGTATATTATTACATAAACGCTTAAGTAATTGCCCACAGTCAATTCAATTCGCTTTGTTTAAAGGCATGTTTATAATTGGCAGACAAATTTTGCAATGAAATTAATGTGCAGATATTTATATTATTGTAGTATATATAAAGTTTTCTAATATAAAGTATATTGCAAAAGCACCAACAGTAAACGTGCATTTAAAGGAGTAGAATTGAATCGACTGTAGCAGCAATTACTTAAGAAGGACCTTCAAAGTTGCTTTCCTTCACGATTGCCATAATTTATTCATTAAATTGACAGGATTAAAAAAAGTTTTAAATCATGCAGCACACGGAGCGAAATGTTTTTCTTTGTTTATTTATTTTTTATATTTCCAAATAGGTTTGAAAAAAAAAAGTACAACCTAGAAAAATAAAGTTCTGGTAAGCTGCTGGCCAGGTGGTCGACAGCTCTGAGGGAGAACATAGAACATTGACAAAGCACACACACACACACACACACACACACACACACACACACACACACACACACACACACACACACACACACACACACACACACACACACACACACACACACACACACAGTGGGGGTGACCACAGCCTAGGAAGTGTGAACAGCTATAATCCGGGGGGCGGGTGATGTGGGAGCAGCCTACTGTATGTCTATCTTCACCAGCTCTTACTGTGTGTATCTTCGCTAAGCTCTCTGTATGCGTGTTCCCCGCGCACTGAGGGTTTTGAGGTGAGATCTCGGCGCTTGATATATGACTTCTTGAAATCCATAAACCAAGCAAAGGGACTGACAGTTGGCTGTAAGCTAAGTCTGCTGACTGCGTTTTATTTCTGAATCGTGTCCCCCATGCTGCATTGAGCTGTGAATTTATTAACATGAAAAAAACACAGTTGTTTGTTTTCGCAGGTCCTTGTAGATTTGAAACGTTTTTCTATGACTGAGGATGAGGATTTTCTCTGGCTGGAACGAAAACACACACATACCGAAGATTAAAGTCTCCTGGTTCTCTCTTTTGTTTATTCAAATCAATAATTCGAATTGCATACCAAATGTACATTATTCTACTACATTCCAAATGCGTTTCCATCTCCATACCTGACATAACCATCGCTCCTTCCACAAAGGGGAGGGGAGGAGCGGGGGGCCACAAAAATACAGCGGCCCTAAAGGCAGTGGAGGTTTCTGACGCATGCGTTCGGTTCTCTGCAGGTTCTCCCAAGGTTAACTTCCCCGTCTCTGGGGCGCAATGCCTCAAACACACACGGAGCTCGTTCGCCGACAGCTAAGGTGCTAACTCTCGCCGTGTTACCACAGAACCCTGCTCTCCTTCAACAGTGAGCCTACCCAGTGACAGCGCCGGAGCGGCCTCCCTTTAGACGCCCTGGCCGGCAGCTCTGGGCAGACAGGCAGCCCGGGGCAGCAATAGGCTGAAATGTAAGGATAAATGTAATAACAGATCCTTTAATGGTGGTTACTCCGAATGTCTGGGAGGGACGAGGAATGGAAGTGGAGAGTGGATATGAGTTAAATCCCTTTTTACCGCTAATCCCGCTGTGAGCTGGGGGCGACTGCAGCCGGTCTGCACGTCGACACGATCTCAGGAATAAATGAGGACCAATGAGAGGAAATGGTTCGTACAGATCTTTTACGAGGGCCTGGATTAAAGGAAATGAAGGCTAATCAAATCAAACGCCCACGTTTTATTCACCGGCTTTATATTAATGACCGCCCCCCCTCCAAGTCAGCATTGAACCATCCTCAGATAATTCACACTCTGAAAGGTATTCACCTTGCACGACAACCATGACATTCACAGCCTCACTCCTCCTCCACTGGCAGAAAACTAACTTTCTACTTCTTTTAAGTTCCTTGCTTGTCCGCGGTGGTCATCAAAGAGTGCAGCGGTTCTCTGAGTCTGTTTCAAGTTTCCTGTACTTGAACTTCTACTCCTACTCTAAGCCGTGACCCCCCCTCGTCTAATAAAACCTGCATACTTTCATCGAGAAATTCAGAAAGACACGAGTCCACCAGGGAGACAGCCTTTTGAAATGTTTGCTTTGGTACTGTCTTATGTGAGAGAAATTGCATAAATAACCGCGTTTGCATCTCGTGAAATGCGCCAGACACCAAATACCTAGTCTGAGCCACTAATGGACCTCGTAGTGTACCCTGGCTCTCTGTGTTTTTAACTGTTTTCTGTCTGCCAGTTGCTTACACTGATTCTGAAATATGGACCCCAGTGCACACAGACGATACCAAGCCTTTCTTTATTTTATGGCTCTCATTTTGATGCTCTACTCTGGGTCTGCTTAGTAACTCTGTTGTCACTGCTTGGATACCGCACTCTATCAGGCCTTTGAGAAGGCAATGTTCTGTAGTTAACCTGTAAAACTGACCTGTAGTTCAAAGAACTACACTTTATGGACCCCAACATAGTTTTTGTATGGTGGAAATAAGAAGAGTTAAAAGTCTAACCTTTGACCCCTTTTTAGGGAAACATTCATTGCCCTTTTGAACAGAGAACAGTAAGTTGATTCAAAGTTTTTCCTTCAGATATTTATTTTTAGAACTCAGATTTTGCAATACTATACCATTGTTTAATCAATAATGCTAACTATATGTACCATGGCTTGAGAATTGTATCGGAGTGACCCTGCAAGGCAAAACTGAATATCATCAACCAATGTTTTCCTAAAAACTTGCGTTTCGACTCTGGTCTACGCGTTTCATCTGATCCCCTGTCTGTCAGCCAGGAAGAGGAAAAAGATAACGACTCATTTTTGCAATCACAAAGAATCCTGATCCGACTACAAAGAGAGAAATGCATGAAAGGTCGGGGAGGAACGTCAACAGAGAAACACTCGGATCGGATGTGCATATTCCTGTCGCGGGCTTCCTGTCTGCCGGGCCTTCGCGACAGCCATGATTCAGTGACTGCCCTGCGAAGGCTCTGTTGTTACAGCGCTGGAGAATTTGACCTGATGTCCACCACCAAGCTTTCCACAGAGGATGGCTCACAGGAAACCAGCGTGAGCGTTTCTGCAACAGTGCGATCTGTTATGATCCCCGTGTGGTGAAAACGAAGATGTTCTTTATGACACCACTGTTAAGTCTTTCAGCCTGTGCTCCAGGTTTCGTTTTCTTTAGAGCCCAACTAAACAGTGAACTTTCAGTCCTTAAATATAAAGGCGTTTTGAATATCAAGTTTGTGTCTCAGGGTTACTCTACAGGCGTTAAATTGTGGCGTGGCAAAGGATTGAATGGAGCGGTACTGCACTGAGTAATGACCTCGCAGCAGTCAGAAAAGACGTGGTTGGCCGTGACCCCTCTCAAAGGGAAAGAGTGGGCAACGGCTCGGAGTCAGGAGTGATGATTGAGACTTACTTGGCAGATAACTATCTTCTGGTGCCTCAAACACACATGGCTCACAATTACATGTATGCCTTAAAGGCTCCTGCAAACATCATCGATCCTAAGGATGTGCGAGGGCGTACAAGATTGATGTCCGTGCCCATTCAATAGCCAATAATCTGAGAACCGAAGGCCATCGGTTCAACGTTCAAATGTTAATTTTGAACCCTGCATGAATAAGAAAATCCATACCCACCCGTATCCCCGCACCCAGAGCCCAGACATATCATCACTGTCATTAAAATCTCCCTCGCCGACGATAATAAAAAGGAGAAAACCAAAAAGTGAGCCGCTCATTTGTCCTCAATTTGTAATAACACATGGGGGAGAACAAGGAGCCAATCCGTGCGGTACCACAAACATGAGACAACCCCGAAAGGCAGAGCTCCTTTCCATGTAAAACATCTCCAGGAAGTACGGCAACGCCCAACACCTGACCATCTGAGGGGGGAAAAAAAAACACAGACATGTGTTTCCATTACCCAAACGCTTCCCCGAGACTCTCCTCCGCAAAGCCGTCTCCGCACTCCACTGCAAAGCACAAACCCCTCTCATATGGGAGCCATTACCTCTGTCCCTAGGCATTGATTATGACTGTCAATGAGGAATCAGCGGGCACAAACCCATCCGCCCGCCCCCCCCCCCCCCCCCCGACGATCATCCTTTAACCCCCCTGGTCTGCACATTAAACCGTTGCAGAATCCCCGTGATATTGCAAAAGGAATCCCAGCCCCTTTTCCAAAATCCAAACACTCCGTTAACAAACCCAAATAAAGTGATCATGCGTTAAAAGATCGAAAGGCTCTGCTCTGTTCCCTCTCTGTCAGCATGTTTCCCCTCCTACAATCAGAGGGTCCCCGACTCCCCGCCTGTGATTTTCTGGACTGGTTTCCATGTGATTACCTGCTGCTGCTGGCCGTGGACAAGAGGGGAAGGGGGACATAAAATGGACGACTCCTTAGGAATGGTGATTACTGGCCAGTGAATTGAAACCAGCCATGAAGAAACCAGATCTGGCTGCGCGAGAGGCATTAGGCCGGTTTACCCGAATAAGTCGAACACCCCCCCCCCAACCTGCCCCATCGTCTTCGCTCTTCGTCTTCTGCTTCCCCCGTCACCGGGCCTAAGTTATTGAGGGGACGATGAATCCCCAGTCTGTAAAACAGGGGATAAACCTTTTGAACTTTATGTGGCAGGGCCGCGGGAAGCGGTAATAAAACGAAGCGGGTAGCGAGGACACAAGTAGCAGTGTAATATGAAACAATAAAATAGGAGCTAGCAGGGAGCGATTACCGGCCCAAATGAAAACCAATGGCTCCCCTTCAGTCACTTCCTCCTGCCCCCTGACCAGGCCCGGGGTCCACCACCGCCCAGCCGCTCCCCGCTGACATTATGACATCTAAATCAATGATTTATTCCCCTGGATCCAAGGCAACCACTATTAGACAGCTTTGGAGACATTTATCCAGTCCGAGGGATTTCGAGCGAGGGGTTTGACACGCAGAACCTCAGCGGGGCTGAGGGCTGTGCAGTTATGAGAGGCCCATTTTTCTCGGATTTGTTTCAATTCAGAACAGTGTTGTACTTATGTGAGGGCCACTTTGGAACACTGTGGAACATCTTTGGGGGGGACGACCGATGAGGACGGACAGTAGTCAGGGAGTCGGTTACTAGTGGTCAATCACATCTGATACCAGAATGTGTCCTGACTTTGTTTGGAAACACTTATATTTTAGTATCTGTTGCCTGATACTCAAACATGTGACCTTTCCACTGTCCGTAATGTTGACCGTAGGTAACACAAGATGGACGAACAAATCAGTAACCACTCACCCCACTCATTCTCAAAGATATATATTGAAATCGTTAGCCTCATAGCATAATTGCCTCAATCATATTTTAAGGTTCATCTTGTATTCAGCGTAGAAAAAGCCTCAAATAGATGACTTAGGCAGACGGTGATTATGGAATGCAAAAAGCACGGTTGCTTTAAGGTTGGATATCACAATTTGGCCAAATTATGACTTGGGCAATTATGCTATGAGGCTAACAAAATAATAAGACACACCCAATAGGCCTCAGGTGTAAAGCCGATCCACTTAATCACCTTCCTGAAGGTAACACGTTCTCACCGGGACCTCAGCATTGACAGGATATCACATTAGGAGGTGGTGTTTTCCCTTTCTGGGTTCCTGTACGAGCGCGGGAGTTACTGTGGAGAATCTTCAAAGGAGCGGAGCCACACGTGCGGGGAGAGGTGGAGGTTCAGACGGCCCCGGGGCCCGTCCTCGCTTCACTTAAAGGGTTTGGGGAAGGTCGAAGGCTGGTTATTTTCGAAAATAGAGGAGTTGAAATCCCAGACGAAAGGCGCAGGTTGAAATAGGAGCCGATTGAATCCGAAACATGTGATCTCACAATGCACTTCCCCTCCATGCTGGCGAAGGGATCACACACACACACACACACACACACACACACAGAGACACACACATACAGACACACTCAGAGACAAACACACACACAGACACACACAGACACACACACACACACACACACACACACACACACACACGTATGGCTGAGAGGGGGACATGTTGAGCCCGTGTTTATTAGCTGCAAAGTGTGCAGCGAGTTACAGTGGGGGCCCCCGCTCCGGCCGGCCCCCCAGCGGCCCCTCGCACCTGGGTTCATCCCGGTGACATCACCGGAGGACCGGGGACCGCACGGCTTCACACTCAGGCTTCAGAGTCAATCAATCTCCTGCCTCCACGGCTATCCACTATCATAACAGCTCCTAATCAAGGAATCAAAGGAGAGTTCCTGTTTTGGCCGACTGTTTTCCCCCGTCAATATAGGGGAGCGGGGTTCTGTTTCTCAGAGGGAGAAATTGGTGTTAGTGAAAACATGGACGACTTCCATTTCAAATAGGAGGAGGAAAACACGTGCGACTTAATCCAGATGGGGGACACAGGTTGTTTTTTTTCCGTGAGAGCGATTTCGAAACCAAAGGGAAGAAATCATGTCTAAATGCTGAAATATTGTTTAAAACATTCAGATTCATAACAGAGGGAAGAGCGGGACGAAAATGTAATGCAATAAATAAAAACACGCAACACACATTCGCATTATCAGTCACCCCCCTCTCTAAGGTCGCAGGTCTGACAGGGATAGATCTTACTTAAAATGATGAACTATTTTAATCTCTCGCTAAATTGATGGATGAGCACGAAACTAACCCCCCCTCAAAGCAGTAATGTAATGTACAGTGCTTCAGGGGGCCAGTACATGCCACCATTTTAGGGTAATAGATTCAAAGGGCCCCAACACAGAAGTGATTAATAGGCCCACGTCTGGCCCGACCAGACAATCATGTGGCCCTATCCTGCCTGGTATCGGCCATAACAGGAAGCAGCTGTGGAGAGGCAGCCAGGGGTTTTTCACCGACAACTGTGATCTACAATATTGAAAGTCATCTTCATAACACATAATGTGATAGATCGGCGGGGGTCAAGGGGTCGAATAGCTTTCTGTTCTAACTCGAGACATTCATTACACCTCTCTCATTACACGTTTGTCAAACCACGGTTCATATTCTAGACGTGATTCCTTCTATGGGAGGAAAGTTAATATACATAAACGAGCAAAGACACAAGTGAGGAGGGTTTCAGATACGATACGAAAACTAAGACATCGGTCAACAACCATGACAATTTTTGCTGCGCTATCTTCGCTGAGCCAGCCCCCCCTCTTGAACGTCTATCACCCAAAATGAAAATCAGCGTCCAGGCGCCAAGAAACACCGCACAAGGTCAACCGGGAGGAATTTCAACTCTCGAGAAGAAAAAGGAGAGAAAAAGCCTGAGCCCGATGACCGGGGTCTCGAGGCGGTGTTTGTTTTAAGAGATGTCACGCTGTGCAGCCGCAGCACACTCCGACCCCGCCGCCTCCCTCGCCCACGTGAGAAACAGGAGACACTGCGGGCCTGGAGAAAAAGAGCAGTCTGACAAGGCAGCCAGAGCCAGACGACCCCCTCACCTCCGTCATCCCCGCAGAGAGTGAGAGAGTGGGGGGGATGTGGTGTTGGGAGTGTGGTGGTGGTGGAGGGAAGAGTGGGGGGGGGGGGGGTATGCAAGGAGTCTCCATTGTTGACGTTAAGCATTCCTATGGAAAAGTGAAGGAACAGGGAGACGTACAATGAGATGTCTGTCAGACACGGCTAAGTGTTCTTGCGGTGTTGGGCCGGCCGCAGAGAAATAATCACAGAATCACAGAATCACATGCATAACCTGCGTCCAGGGCCAAGCTCAACACACGCAGCCACGTTGTACTCTAGTGTCACCGGCGCACAGACGTTTTGACAAATTGCAGTGTTCGTCTTATACTGACACATCGGGCAGGGGGACATTACTGCTGCAGAGTGAAAGCAGATCTTGTTCGTGGTATTTTACGGTATTTTAATTTCAGATTTTAAATAGCAGATCCAAGATGGAAAACAGACAGAGTTTTGTTCCATAAAAAATTAAATTAGTGCATCCTTTATCGATGCATTTATTCTTTGTATTGCTAAACTTGATGACCTGACCCTCCAACAAAAGCAGGGCTGATAACTTAAGCTGTATATCATAGTAGCCAAGTCAAACACAGTAGTATGGGGGTCAATTGTGCTTCTTCAGTTCTCAATTGAAAACACCGCACACTCATTGGCCACATGTCCACAATCCCACACGGCTGTTGTCACAGACACAATCCCGTCAGTGCCAGTCGATGTCCGTGTTGACATCAACTCCCAAATCAAACGGCAAGTTCCATGTCGGCCGTCGCGACAGCACAGACACGTACACAACCGGGGGCGCAAAGTAGATATGTACCACATGAAATCCACATCCACAAGCTTTGTCAACCACCCCTTTAGCCAGCGCTTTCACGTAAACAATATGTTGTTGTCATACCCATCTCATAGCTGTGGTATTCGGAGAAAAAACAAAAAAAAACTGTCCCACGATGTACACCCAAGAGTTTTTCCCCCTTCCCCTCTGAATCCATTTAATCTCCTAAAGTCGTTTTTTCTTCGGAACACATGTTTGGTTCTGTGAGTGATTTGAAGGCAGATGTAGTTCCTGGCTGCATCCTTTCAACAAACTGCCTCTTGGTAATTGGCCATTACTGTAGAGCTGAGAGACGTGCTGTCCAGAGGGCAACTAGAACTCTCTGGAAGCAATCATGGCTGCGTCGGCTGGCAGACAGCCTCGTCACTGGAACATACCGCTGCCGACGCTGCCGCTCCCGCTGCCTCCGCTAATGCGGCTGATGATGTCTTATTAAAGGAAGACGGTACCCGGGAAGAAAGAAAATAAACACACTAATGAATAGGCTACCACTCAGAGCAGGATCGCTCTTGTCGCTGCTGAGTGGACTCCCCCATTCATCCACGCATGTGCCTTTTGGAGATGATTGACAAGGTTAAAAGTTGATACACCGACGTATGAAAATATCCAAATATTCTATTCGTATCGTCTTTCATGAGACGAGATAAGTGCTCTTAATTGACAGCACATTGTCATCCACTCCGTCAAAACGTCCATATATTACCGAACAACACACACATGGACGTGTATCACATAGTACCTATTCGATGGCGCAACACTTTAACACACACACTTTACACACAGTGTGGCGAGACATGGAGGGGGAGAGGTGAGCGTCTAGGAGCCGAGTTAACAGCGCAGGAAGATGCTTCGGCTTGTGAACCCGTATTAGGTGACCTTCAACCAGTGGCCTCATAATTACAAGAGAGCACGCAAAGCCATGCCTGGTGACCCGCCTTCATCTCCCACCGCGGACCCCCAGAACATCACAGAGTCCGGGGGGGGGGGGATAATGATAACAGCTGACGTGCCTACCTCCTGCTCAGACTGACAACTGGATCCAGATGGGGGGAGCATATCATTACAGTTTTATTGGGCGATATCAAAACAAGAGCAGCCGCATTCCTGGAACCTCTCTCTCTCTCTCTCTCTCTCTCTCTCTCTCTCTCTCTCTCTCTCTCTCTCTCTCTCTCTCTCTCTCTCTCTCTCTCCTCTCTCTCTCTCTCTCTCTCTCTCTCTCTCTCTCTCTCTCTCTCTCTCTCTCTCTCTCTCCTCTCTCCCCCTTTCTCTCTCTCCCTCTCTCCCTTACACACACACCCCTTTGAAACCGTCTTGGGAACTTCTAGAGAATATATAAATAAGAGAGGAGAAGAAGAAGGAACCACTCACATTGTTTGTGAGGGGTTCAGGCCTTTGTTCTCCCTGCCAGCCGTGGGGATCCGGGAGGGGAACGTCACGAGCAATATGGAGAGGTGTTGGGGGAGCGACGGTTGAGAGCTCACCGAGCAGCGAGCCAGCGCGAGATGGACTTTGAGACTCCAGAGTCTTTTTGGAGCTTCACAGGCAGCAGGGGGGAGGCTTCCTAAAAGTTCACTTCAAAACAATACAAACTCCACTTAGCACACTGCGGCTAGCTAACTGAGGCAATCAGATAGGGAAAGAGCCCCCCCCCCCCCCCCTGCCGGTTTGAGATACCCTTGTCGCCGGGCCCCTGGTATTGCGTGTGCTCCATGTTTAGCTTATGTCAAAACACCACAAGAGACTGGAGGCCCCTCTCTCTCTCTCTCTCTCTCTCTCTCTCTCTCTCTCTTTGCCGACTCATGATTCGCAGCACTCACGGTAGCTTGAGTCGCTAAGAGCTTTCCCATGCTACCACCTCTTCGTCGTTAAGAGGCTCAAAGTCCCCAGGATCCCTTCCCCGAAATCTGTGCAACCACGGATGCGTTTTGGAACGAACCCCCCCGTCCCACCCCAAGTCCCCCCTGGTCCTTCGACATCCCGGAACCCACGCTTTGATGACCTGCCCGCCCGTATTCAAACCATGCTCGTTCTGTCCTGGAGTTTTAAAGATTTTTTGGATACGTGCATTCTTCTCAGCTCACCTACAGCATACCCCCACCCCCAAACGTCCCTCCTTACTCTATCGCACACAAAGACACACGCACACACAAACACACACATACACGTGCACACGGGCTTGCACGTCCATACATCGCAGCCTGTTTTAGTTTTGTTTTCCACCTCCTCCACGTGGCTCACCGCAGGGTGCATAAGAACCCGAGTCCCGTCTCCGCACCGTGTCCCATGCAGCCGATGTTGACTTCATCTGAACCGCGACTGTATACATACTGGCACCGAAATCTGCCGTTCCCCCCCGGAGACAGCATTAGGTTGATTAGATCCACGCTAGGGGGTGGTGGGGGAGGAGGGGGTGTGGAGAGTGGAGGTGGGTGGGTGGGTGTGTGGAGGGAGCTGCACAAATGCATCACAGGGAAAAGTTATGAGAGAGAGAGAGAGAGAGAGAGAGAGAGAGAGAGAGAGAGAGAGAGAGAGAGAGAGAGCAATAAATAAAGAGAAAGCAAAAAAAGCAAGAGAAAGAGAGCGAGAGCGAGAGAGAGCGAGAGAGAGAGAGAGAGGCCTCAGTGTGCGTCTCCTGACTTTGATCTGGTGTCAGGATGCGAGTGTAGCCGTGCCCTGGAGGAAGCTGGAGGACAGGGCGAGGAGGGACGAAAAGTGAGGGAGGAAGGAGAAGGAAGAAAGCTGACCCGACTGGCACAAGACCCCGGGGGGGGGGGGGGGGGGGGGGCAGCCGAGGACTCTTTGGTGCCTGCCAGATTTTTCTCACATCCATAATGAGAGTCGTCAAGTACAATGTGAACACTCATATGTACACGCATATAATCATGCACATGGGAGCCCCTGTCATCCGGTGGGGAGGATGAGAAGGTTTGTGAGCGGGGGGGGGGGTAGAGAACGCTTAGTGATACAAGTCAATCCTTCCTTCCTCCCCCAGCGGGGGCTGGAAGCAAGCGCACTCCCGAGTGGCCTTCCTTGGGCACGACGCTGTGGTTTGGTGCTGATGTGTGTGACGGATCAGAGTGGAGCACATTGGAGTTTAATTTAGCTGTACTTAACAGCCCCTCGATATATACGCTACGTAGATGTGTACTTAACAGGGCTGTCTATATATACGCAGGCAGATGGAGGAATTCAATGTCAGCGCGGAGGAAGGCATGCTTCGTGCGTGAGTCATGGAAAGCTCTAGATGTTGATTGGACCTCATGCGCCTTCTTTATCTCAAGTTCTGCAACGCTGGTTGACTGATGTCTCACTCTTTTAAAATGGTAAACATATCTCTATGTATGCAATGGATAGTCGACAGTATGCATTGGTATTCCCATGCCTTAGGGGGCGCTCTACCGCACCTGTTAAGTGTACCTTGTAAAATTGTTCTGGTGGTAGTAAACCAGAGTTCAAATGGATATCAACGTCTCAACCCAAGTTCTTGTGTCACTCCGTAACTCACAAGTTATCCTTATACAGTATTACATATCAAATACAATATGCAAAACACATTCAAACTCTACATGTGTTGGTCAAAGTTACACAGCAACGTCCTCAGAATATGTGTTGTACTAATTACTGATAACACTTTGCACCGCGGTCACCAGACACTCCCCAGCTCCGACGCCAATCAAGAACAGATCTTGGAACACATTCCTTGGCGCGGTTTGAGCTTGTGTCACCCAGATCTCTCCCCTCTCCCCCCTTCCCACCACCCCCCCCGTCCCGTCCCCCCGTCCCCCCACAATCTCCTCCATGTTTACCCATCATTTATGACATCACCCACAGCGGGTCCGTCGGTTGGCCCCGCGCCATGCCAAAGAAAACGCTGCGCCCCAGCCCCCCCAGGCACTGACGCGCGGGAGTCCGTCCAGCTATGACAGCCCCCTGGCAGACGACCAACGTCAACATCCATCCAAGAACCTGAATGTGGTGACATCACCGGAGCCCCTGAATAGCACCGCCGGCCCCCCCGGCACAATCAATCATACGCGGAAAATATCCGTAGACACGTTGTGGTGTGGTGGGGGGGGGGGGGGGGGGGGGGGGGGGTTGGCCGCAGGCGAGAGATGGACACAACAAGCGCAAATGTTTTTCAATTGGACGTCTGGAGAACGGCCGTTTACCCTGGAAAGCATCCGCAGCAACACGGATGAATCCATAGCGGGAAACGTCGGATTGTATAATTGCTCGGTGCGGACTATGCCTGGACGGGATATGGATTATGGATTATGGATTATGCATTATGCAGCGTGAGAGAACCCAGCATTGTTTTCGATATTTCCCCACCTTCTGGGTTTTCGTTCAGATCCCCCCCCACCTCCACAACCACCTCCACCCGCCGGTCCGTTGCTAGGCGGGGGAGACGTTGTGAGCACGAATGTACTCGTGTAAAAGGTTGACCACATACGTTTACACAAGTCCTAAGAAGTGATGTTACGCAGACAAACGCTAAAAGTGGTCCACAGCGAAATCAAGCGTTTTCTTCTTGTTTGCGTGAGTGTGGAAAGAGTCCAAAAACCATAAACAGGTTGGACCGCACCATCCTCAGGCTATGAATGTCCACCTCCATATTCTTTTCCATTCCTCCCTCCCCTCCCTCCTTACCTCCTCCTTCGAGCATGTGCTGGAAAGCACACAGCTGATATTTTCTAGCCTGTTTTAATAAGGCTCGAGATGATTCGTCTTCCGTTGACCAACTGTCAAGAAACGTCCGTTTATGAAGACAGACTTTGAACGGTGAGAAAAAAGAGCCTGTGACAGATGGTTTTCCATCCAAGGAAAACAGTGCGTTTAAGCCCGTTCACATGCGGATAGTATGGGGGGGGGGGGGGGGAGGCTTCGACAGACTTCAGAGAAACATGGCCGCCACCACCGTGGGATAATTAACTTCATTGTAATGCACAGAGCGAGAGAGAGAGCGGTGGTAAAACTCCACAACGTCGTAGAACCGGGACGGTATAAAGTACGGGAGGGACGGCCAAAGTTAAGAGTCTACTTAGAAACAATCCGTGATTGACATGCGGGGGAAACCTGGGGGAGAAAAAAGGAAGGATGAGGAATCGGTTGGGGGATTTATGGCCGTATCGGCGCGGCAGCAGACATCTGGTTTGACCGATGTTTATGTGGCTTGGAGGAGCCATAAGGAACACGGAGTGAGGCGGGGCAGAGGGAGAGAAGGAAGAGTTATACGTTGGTCAAATCACGGCCGTGTTGATTGTAAGTTGCGGTGGGAACTGGATCGCTGTGTGTTTTGTGCTTGTGTAATAGCTAGCCCGGTAGCACCCCCGATCCGAAAGTGTTTCTTTATGCAGAGCTTTGAGAAGGACTCGGATGTGCTCCTGTGTTGTGTGATGTTCTCACCGAAGTGTCTCCTGCACTGAGTCTTTGTTTCGTCGGAATATACAGGGATGGTAACCGAAGAAGTGGAAATCAAGGAAGTATGATGTCATAGCCTATCTCCCTCCCTCTCCCTCTCTCCCTCTCCCTCAAACTCTCTCTCTCTCTCCCAGTCTCTCTCTCTCTCCCAGTCTCTCATCACTCTCCTCTCTCTCTCTCTCTCTCTCTCTCACAGGCTCTCTCTCTATCTCTCGTCACTCTTCTTTGACATGCCAACCAGTAATTACTGGCCTTGAAATGGAAAAAAACTGAAAGCATGAAATCCAAATGATATGGAAAAATAGGTAATGTTCCAGCTAAAAGGATGATGACAATTGTGATAAGCAATTATTCATGATATGATAATGTATGTGTATTATTTATTTATATATATATATATATATACATATTCAACTCTCTCTTTGAACAGAAGAGAGAGTTGAATATATTTATACATACATTTATACATGCATATATATATATATAAATAAATGTATGTGTGTCTTTACATATGCATACATTTAAACTCTTGGGTACTTTGGGATCATGGACCGCAGACACACTTTATCACCCTTTGAGCATTTCCAGGCAACAATTAGGGCTAAGCGTTTGTCTTCATTTGAGTTTGGCTGTTAAAAATGCCTTTGGGATGGCCACTTGACCCCGGCACTCTTTTATACAGCCACAGAAATAACCTCTTCCTTTTCCCATTTGTTGTAGATCTAATGGAGGAACAGGGGGATAAAGGTTAGAGGGGGGAGTGGGCATACTAAAAGAGGAAAGGGAAATCATCCAAGGGCTCCGGGTCTATCTACAGTTTGCTATGCTCCATTGTTTTTAGCTTGATTTTCATTGTCTCTGTATAATACAATAAGAATAACCACACACTACAGCACGACATCGACACAGCAGTAGAAACCAGCACGCACTGAATCAAGACCTATTTCCTGGAAGTATGTGTATAAGTACAAAGCTACAGTGTGTTGGTGTACATGGACACGTCCCTAGGTTGTGTGTGTACAATTGGGTGAGTGTGTGTTTGGGTCTCTGTGTGAGTGTGTGTTTGGGTCTCTGTGTGAGTGTGTGTTTGGGTCTCTGTGTGAGTGTGTGTTTGGGTCTCTGTGTGAGTGTGTGTTTGGGTCTCTGTGTGTGTGTGTGTGTGTGTGTGTGTGTGTACCTACACATCAGTCTATCTGTACCAGCGTACGGTGGAACCCAAGACGATTGGCCTTCCCCTGGTGTGGGCTGACCGTGGTCCATACGAGTGTGTGTGAGTGTGCATGTGCGCGTGTGTGTGCGTGTGCGTGTCTGTGTTCCTGCAAACACATGTGAGGGGCAGCTGAGATCAGTCACACATTGTGTTTGTGACATCTAACAAGGACCCCAGGGGAGTGGAGCATAGTTGTCCAACATGAGGCCTGCACAGAAAAGCTGCTAGAAATCGGCTTTGCACCTCCGCAGAAACACACACACACACACACACACACACACACACACACACACACTAAAGACTGAGGAATGTGGGAACAGAAAGAACACCCCAGCGGATCTCCCAGCCACCCAGGACCCACTAACTCCTCGTAACAGCACTCTGCCCGGTGACCCAGAAACGACAGGGGATTCAACGTACCCTGACCGTAGACCCCGCCCCCCACGCCTCCTCAAGGCATGCGCCGGTCACGGCCCTAACCAGCCGTAACCGGCCCACGCCGGAGCAATCTGAACGGGGCGCCCAGAGATGTCTCGGTTATCAACCCCGGTCTTCCCCGCCCAATACCCCAACCACCAGTGCTGTTGTTTCAGGGGGCTTCCTCTTTCCTGACCGCTGGACAACGGCGTTCCAGAGGCCAGGTCACCGCGGATCCGGGAACGACGCTGGCTGGGAGAGGGTTGGGTACAAAACAAGAGGGAAGCTGGGCCTTCCCTGTCTGTGGAGGACCCGAGCTGATAAGAAGCCTCTGTCTTTCAGCGGCTTTGTTTTGCTAACTTTCCCTCACTGTTCACAGGGGCTGTCTTTATCCGTCACATCCAGGTCGGATCCGGCTTTCTCTTTGCTTCTTTTCTTATCATCAAGGCGCTGTTTGGTTGCTTTTTGTTGGCTTGTTTTCTACTCCCTGCAAGGAGCGGAGATAAAGTAAATTGGGGAGGGCCTTCACCTGATTCCTTCTACGCTGAGCCGATAAACCCGTCTCCATTCCTGTTAAATACTGATTGACGAAAGCACCTCATTTAGATAAGCAATTAATAGGGTTCACCAACACATAGATCTGGAGTGTGTGCTTGTTAGTTTGCACACCAGATCATTGTATATATTCCACTAATTGGATATGATGGGAAACTACCAACTTAAGGGGATAATAATCCACCGCAGAAAACCCGTGTCAAACTCACTCGAGAGTTTACGCTTTAGGTTTTTCTGCAATAAGTCTTTCATATCATCTTTTCTACGTGGGGCCCTGACTATTGTGGCAGAGTTTAAAAAATAATGGATCACGGTTTGTCGTCTCAAAAAAACGGCCCAATTAATTCCTCATCTTTCCCCCGCCACTGGCAAAAACAGGAAGGGGGATTTTTCTCGCTAATGCAACGGCAAGGGTTGAGGAGACCACTGCGCGGGCAAGGGGTGTTTGCTCAAGTGGAGCCAATTACTCCAAATAAATGGGGTCTTCCTCTCCTTTCACTCCTCCGTTCATCTCACTCCCTCACCCTCGTCTCTCCGGCGTGGGTTGTCGGTTGAAAACCAGGTTAGCTCCACCATGGGCCGAGTCCCTCCAAATAAACAGCATCGTAATGGCTGTTTTCTCAGACGGCAAGAGCCATTATGCAGCAGGAAGTTAAACATCTCTGACAGGCAAAATGGCCGCAGACAAATCACTGTTGCTTTTTTCTTGTCTCCCTAACCGTTACCAGCAAAACTATTCATTTTCTTTTTCAAACAGCATGCCGATGGCGTAGTGTAAGGATTCAAATCAAGACCTTGCTGGTTTGCCTGTAATTACACATCAAAGAGCAGGGCTGCAGTCGGCTGAGACTGATTTCATCACGGCAGTTGCTAGGAGGCAGTAGACCGCCTCACTTGAAAACTCCTGCGTTTCAGGAGAGCATCACAACCCACTCTTCTCCTCAGCGCACCAGAGAGCGTAATGTGGAAATGTGGAGGTTACAGAGAAAAGAAAAACATTAACAGAACAGAGCTAGGTGAGCTTTAACGAACTTAAGGGGGCTTTCCGTGAAGTCATTAGGAAAGATCGGAAATTAAGTCGGAAAGTGATTTTCAGGGGAAAAGGTGCGGCTTTACGGTAATTGAAATTGAAATGGCAAAGTAAACAGAATAATCCATTTGTGGTCAAACATGTGTGAAGCATGTACTGTGTTCAATCACAAGGCACCTACCCTAACACTTACGGAACTGCCAAAAAATAAAAGTAGCCTCCTATGAATAATTAACAGTCAATCCCAGGTTCTTTGCTCTTGAAGGCTGAGAATAAAAACTTCTCAGACTACTTTCAGCCAAACACAGCTGGAAGGAAATTGTACAACTACAAGAGCCCCAGTACATGGATTTAGCTTTTAGCCGGGCAGCCTAGCACTTTGAAAGACAGACATTTACAAAGTTCTTAAACCACTCTCTATCGACATTGCCCAGATCTCTGTAGTTGGGGGCTTTCCGTTGCCTTTAGGAGACTTATTCCTGCTGCCCTGGCAGACTTAGTTCTGACCTACTGCCTACGCAAACCATGATGGAAGGGTGTAGCCATTTCTAATTTTCCCAAAGCCTTTTTCCCTTTCTTTAAAGGAAAAAAATAATTTAACCGAGGTCAGATCGTATAAGGGGAAATCATCCCACGAGTTTCAGCCCTGTACGTCCCCCTGCCACATCACATCTTCAAACAGCATTGTGTCATACTATAAACCAGTGTTTCCTCTTCCCTTCAGCTGCCAGGGTTCAAGACAGCAGTCAACACCTGACTGATCAGCAGGTCCAGAGACTCACGCTCTCCAGCGATCTCCCCTCCACAGGCAGACGGTAAGACTACACCACGGGCAACTTTCCCAGGACTTTGCGTCCAGCCTGCAGAGTCTGGCTACGGTAACGGAGCCCCGGCCATGTTTCACCACATCCAGCAGTGCTTTACAGTGCCGGGTTGAGTTACAGCCCCCTCGCATTGGTTTGTCCATTGCTTTCATGTCTCGTGAGGGTTAGTGACGCTGCCACTGGTGGACCTCTTTCTCCATACGAGGAACATATTCTCCCAAGATACAAGACACAGGGATTTGGATTTCAGGGCCTTCCATCACCCCCCGCCCCCCATACAGTCACATATATGTAAGGGCACCGTTTATTCAATTCAACAAGAATACCACACCAATTTCAGTTTCACACTTGTCTTTGAAGGGGTGAACGTTGATGACTAGGGGGACATCAAATACAGACGCAAAGGGCATTGTATCGCACCAAGAAAGCACTGCATGCGCACACACATGCACACGCGCACACACACACACACACACACAACTACAGGCACACACATTCTACAAACCTCAAAGCATTTAAATAGGAGAAGATAGCAACTACGATACATTTGTAGTGGCTTTATAAAATCATTGCCTTGTGAGCAAGATGCAGAGAGATCAGTCCCATTGGGCTCCATTCAATGAAATTAGACGTCATCTGCACCAATCAAATGATTTAATATATAACAGCAATTTAACATGCACACACAAATAAGCAGAACATAACATTATAACTCAATTCATAATTAATCAGACAGCTGGCAGTAGGCCAACGCAAGGTGCTCCGTAACTGGGGTGAAATATAAAATACCATCATTAGCTTAACGGGGGGGCTCCCGTTTCCCACATCCACCACAGTACCCCATGGGTTCAGTCCCTGTCGACATGCACTGTATATCCAATATACTTGTTAATGGCTACAGTGGAAGAAATAATCACTCCAATAGCACACAGCGCCGTATTCCCTTGAGGGGGTCTCCAGATAAATGAGATTCACGCAGCAGATTTCTTCTACACCTAACTCCCCTCCCTATAGAAGTTCACCCTTAATGCCAGCCCGCAGAGTTTATTCGAATGCCAGAACATGACCCCCCCCCCCTCCCCTCCGCTCCATAACAGTAATAGACCTCTGATAAAATGGCAGCACTGATACGAAACAGAGGTAATTAGGACTCGCAGACAAGCTAAGTATGTTACCCAGTTTTAATGCCTGGACTCACACAGACTTGAATATGATAATAGGCACAGAGATTCTTGGAAGGTCCTAATAAATCATTGGATGAAAAAAAAAAAGAAGATTCGCATACGTCTGAATCTCCCTTGGAGACTGGGTTATCCTCTGATCTGGTTCTCGGCCGAGTGAGACGCCAGGGAGGAGACCGGAGGGCTCTCGCACTAGTTACAGCAAGCCACAGACTCTTGGAAAGGAATATATATTATTCCAAGTTACAGTTAAAGAACTTCATTAAAAGCAATACAGTCTGGCCATGTGGGACGGCCTGCATTTGAACCGGCTCTTACATCAGCTATTCTCTCTAAACAAGGAGCTCCACGCATGTTTCTTCCAAATTCTCCTCTCAAAGAATACTGCGATGGCTTTGAAGTCAATTATCAAGTGTCAGCGTGCATATTCTAGACAGTGGCATTGCGCTTGCGTGGCCTGCCGGGACAGAAATGCACCCTGTGTACATTTTCAGAAGAAAATTAAAGTATTTTGGCTGATCAAATCACCTGAAGCTGAATGTTATTTACACGTTCACACTTCCGTGCTATTTAAGGTTTCAGAGCGCTCATTAGGAGCCCTTAAAGCTACGTGTCGGTTAAGGGATTTGGACTAACATGTGTTGAAATGTTGCTGGGGCCTCAATGGCTCCACCCCCCTGAACCAACTGCCACACCGATGAAGCCGTGTCTCAATAACGCATCAAATCCAATCAACGCTACTATAAAAACGTCAACCTTCGACGTCGTCAACTAGTATTTCCTTCCCACAAGGGTGCTACTGCACAACAAAATGACCACGCACACATCAGAGAGCATAGGTCTCTCCACCATGACAACACACAAACACACAACATCAATTGGGTTCCTAAATATAGGCTTCTTCCTGTGCCGGCTTTGAGGATCAGAGCTGGGGGTAAAACAGCTGAACCGTGCCCAAATGAAGCCGTGCTCTGTGGACAGATGTTTGTGGAGGAACAGGTGGCTGGGGCTGTCCCCGGGATTAGCATAGCTGTGGATTAGCATGGCTATGACAGACACACCAGACCTCACAGACTTCAAAGGGGGCAGGAGCAAGGCTGCTAATGATCTGTGGAGCGGGTGAGGAGTGGCTAGCAGGCTAGCTCACTAGCAAAGGCTACGTCATCGGTGGGTTCTGTGCTGCAGAGACGTCTGATGAAAAGAAACTTCTCAACTTATTCTGACTGCTGACTGTTGTGAATTTTATGTTTTCCTGTGTGTGTCTGCGTGCATGCGTGCGTGCGTGTGCTTGTGATTCCGTGTGTGTTTGCCCATACATAAAAAGAAAAACGGCATACATGTATAAATAAACAAGTGCAAGGCTCAGTTAGATATCCTGTCGTTACATAGAAGCTCCCTCGCCCCCTGGGAAGATCATAGACAGAGACACACACAAGCACATGACTCTGGATGATCCGCGCCAACCAAGCCTCCATGACCACGTTTGAAGCTTGAGCCTGAACTCTTCCAAACCTCAACCTGGAGAGATCCGCTCTCGGCAGACGGCAATTAAGCGAGACAAGCCAAATCTCTTCTGTGTGCCCTCCCCTTCTCACCAGTCATATTCCCCGCTTTGATCTCCGGTTGGCCCATTCATTAAGCGAGTACAACACGATGCCTCTTAAGGTTCGCCATGGAACGCCTTTAACATCTAATAAATAATGCAGCCACCCCCGCCCCTCGCTCCCCAGCCGCCCCCGGATCAGAACACCAGACACGCACGCACCACGGGCCGGGCTTGCTGGGCTCTGACAGGGCAGAGTGTGCACTGAGGGGAGGGAGAGGGACACTGGGAAAACTAGTAGCGCTAAGGCGCGGCGCACGGCTACAAGGGGTGGGGACAAAATATCGATAAGGCGAAATATCATCGCCCTAGGTACGTGCGGTACGAGAATAGATACACTGATACATTATATATTTATTTTTTTCAAATATGGTTAGATTATTATTATTTTCTTTAAGAAATTATGATGCATTTTTATGCTTTATTCCTGAAGACGGGAAATATCGTCCCAAATACAGATAATTTAATTCATAAAATAAGAGCTCCAAACAGATTTTCCTGATCCACCAGGAGGCGCTCAACACACGAATGAAGGAAACTTTAACTGAAATTAAGTCCATCACTTTACCTTCTCACTACCTTGTCTAACAATACATCGATTGTTGCAGAATCTCTGTATCGCGGGCCATGTATCGCATCGTATCACTTGTCGTACAATGTGATTCCCATCCCTAGCGGCTACAGCAAAAAATGCAGGAGAAACCATTAGGAGTGCAGATGTTTGTTTCCATCGATCAAGCTGAGGCAGCGGGCAGAGCGACGGGGACATGGAGGGCGGGTCGGATCAACAAACAACCTTCATCAACATCTGTCTGCTCCTCTCAAGCCTTTTGTTCAAAGCATGGGGCGGCGAAGAACAACTTGTGCCCGAATGACCCGTGTCATGGCACTCAGCCGGCAAGCTTCAGTCCTCAGAAGTTATTTCCTAATGCGTGAACTCTATGGCTGGGAAGCTTGACTCGGTAGAAATTAAGTACAATATAAAATACAGTTCTCCTTAAAGAACGGAGCACTACTTTGAGTCTGCTGACAAATAAACACTCCCGAATCTCTTGTTACGAATCCGGGCGACCTCGCTGGGATACAGCGACCCAAGTCAGCAGGGGGTGTTTGACTGCATCTTGCCTTCATTACTTCCCATCTTTAAACCCCCCCGGGGACCCCCACCCCTCTCCCCCCCCGGGCCATGTTCAAATAAACACCTAGGAAAAACTATTATTCCTCCCCTCCGTCAGCTAATGCTTTCTTGTGGGTCCTACTGCATTTCTCGTCCCTCTCTTATTTGTTTATCCTGCCTTCCTCATCTGATGGGGAACTCAATACAACTCTGACCCACAGTCTGTCTCCCCTCCTCCCACCCACCCTCCCCCCACTCCCAAGCAGCGCCTCTCTCTCCATCTCCCTGCAGTCACTTCAAACCACCATCAAGTGGGCCTGTGATTGTGTGCTTGTTTATTAATAACCTTCCACTCTCTGCAGACAGTGAGCTCAGATCTAGGTCTGGCCTGGGTGGCGGTTACAAAAAGAGGGGCACACACAGGGCTTCCTCGGGCCCTGTTTAGACTACAGCCTCCAACGAACAGGCTCCCCGTCCTAGTTTTAGTTTTTTTTCGCAGTTGAAATAAGAATAAGCTGCCTGAGAGCAGGAAGCTGCTCTATCAAAATAGTTATCCACACTTTACAGCCATGGCAGGTCCTCTGCGTGCCTTCCTCCCCGACACAGCTCCCTGCTGGGGGAGAGAAGTGCAACACAGGAAGGGCCTCTATGGGGCAGACGTTTTTCTTTTTCTGAACCCCTGGAGTTGTTGAATTATCTTTACCACTTCTACCGCCGATACGGGAATATGTTTACGCACTGTGTGGCTTTTTATAACTTCAGGGTCGGTAAATTGTTGGGTTTTTCTTACAGTCGTCCCTCCTTGTGACCTGTGCCGTCCGTAATTACAGTCTCTCTCTCTCTCTCTCCCTATCCCCTTCTCTCTCTCCTTTTCTCCCTCTAACACCTTCTCTCTCTCCTTCTCTCCCTCTATCCCCTTCTCTCTCTCTTTCTCTCCCCCACTCCCCTTATTCCCCTTCTCTATCTCTCTCTCTCTCTCTCCCCCTCTCTCTCTTCCTCTCTCCCCCACTCCCTCCCTCCCTGTCTGTCTGTGAAGAAGGGGTAAACTAACCCTCCCCAGGTAATCTCCTCCATCTTGGCAAAACGCAAACATCTCTCGGCCTCTCGTGAGAAGCTGAGCCAGCACTGAGATGTTTATTTTTCCCCTTAATAGCCTCATTTTTATTAGAGCAGATGAATCTAATTAGGGGTGTGCATGCTCTGTGTCTTTAATAGGGCCCTTATTGAATAAGCCTTGTTGTGCCCAGGATGGGAGGCCCGGCTCAGAGTGACACAAACAGCTCTGGCCGACGCCTGACTGGGAGTGTGGGGGGAGGGGGGGTGCCCGAGGCGGTCGGAGAGGTAATTCGATTAGCTGTAATACACACCAAATCTCCACCGAAATACATACTCTAATTTTACTTTTTACAGATTTTCTGTGACAGGAAGTGAAGTGAGGGTTTGCAAAACGGTGCCGGATTACAAAACAACTTTAACCGAGCAGGGCGATTTGACAGGAGTTCCGTAAACAGGGTTCGTAATCGAAGGTTCATAAAGTATGGGCTCATTGATCCCGAATGAACGTTTAGTCGTGTCGTGTCTCTGGAACAAATTTATATTCAATAATTGGATTATTGTAATTAATTTACGTAGACGAAAAGTGGTTCTACCTACAGCAAAAAAAAAAAGAAGAAACTAAATACGTACCCCATTTAGCATTCGTACCGAATCAGATACATGTGAACACCCGACAACGTAATTCATCACACTTTAACACATCAAAGGAACACTCAAATGATGTTATTACACGTTGGTGATGATCCTCCGCCACAATAAGAGCGCCGTCTCCACAGATAGCACACCGGCCTCGTTCCACTCTCATTATCTGCGGCCCGTACGGGGCAGGGGGGTGCAGCCCGGCGCTGGGCGCCATCAGAGGTCTGATCTGATCCCCTGCTGCGACGCCCCGACACCGCAGGGTGCCGGCCCCACCATGACATCAAAGGACCTCTCTCTCTCTCTCTCTCTCTCTCTCTCTCTCTCTCTCTCTCTCTCTCTCTCTCTCTCTCTCTCTCTCTCTCTCTCTCTCTCTCTCTCTCTCTCTCTCTCTCTCTCTCTCTCTCTCTCTCTCTCTCTCTCTCTCTCTCTCTCTCTCTCTCTCTCTCTCTCTCTCTCTCCTCCCCCCCCCCCCCTTGACTTTTGGGGAGAGCGAGCAAGAAGAGAACCAGGCCAGGCGGTCCCTCTAAGTAACGCCCCAGCACTGTGGGGGTGTGGAGGGGAGCTTCAGAGTTCTGCATAGTGTTCACAGACATACCCCCTGTAGACAACCCCCCCCCCCGCCCCCTAGCCTTGTTTGGACTCACCCAGCAAAGGGTCACGGAACATTTTAAAATATTCTCTCTGCCCTGCTTAGATGTGTGCAATGCTTTTATTCCTTATTTCCAAACACGTTAATGCATCACACTTGTCGCATTCGAACAACCAATGCGTGTCCGAGCCTCGATCAAACGTCCCGATGAAACCGACGACGGTGATACTGTATTTATATAATACCCCTCAACTCGCCGGCGTGTCTGTGTCTCATGTGTCGACGTTGAGATGAATCCGAGTGAAACCGTATCACACATCTTCGACATGAAAAAAGTGCTCCGCAGCGCAAACTTTGACAGATATGCTTTTTGACAAACCACAGTGCTAACACTCGCCTCGGATACACAGGCTCACGTCACCGCCGGCACCTCGCTTTGAAGTGCCATATGCACCACGTGGGTCTTCATGCATACATGCATGCGGGTGAGCAGGTGGGATCTGCGAGAGGGATTCCACCGTCATATGTGCCCGTGATTCGAGCAACTCAATCCAATTCTCCCTCCAATCTGTCCAAAATTGAGAAGCAAAACAAATTAATTTTGGCTCAGCTCAGAGATTTTTGGACTCGGGCTGATGCTGTGATTTGCATTATGCCAGCTCATACATTTTGCACACTCATTTCCATTTTTACAATTTCTGGGGACTGTGTTTATCCAGCACGCTGTGCCATTTGAATAAGTATGAATGCACATAAAACGCTACTATTATTTCAATAAAGCCATCAATTTATATTTAAATGCAGAGCCCAAGGTGATAACAGCATGGGGGGAGAGGGATTCTTAACTATTTTCTATGCAAAAGAAAAACCTTAAACCGTTTGAATATCTTTTATCAGGCGCTTAGTGTCATTTAATTCTCCTGTTCAGTTGCCAGCAGCTGAAACCGCACTTTTCAGTTGATCACGAGAAGTAAATATCCAGAATGATTAAGTGTGAATGCATTTCAAAACATTTATACCCAGACCCAGATCGCAGAACAACCCGATATTTCATCTTAGTAAAAAAAACTACAGCTTCATTTTTCCACTGCTTTTAGAAAAAAAAGACATGGAGGTGATTTGTTGTGATCTGTTCGGACAAAAACAAAAAAAAGGTGATTTAGAAACGAACCGATGAAAGAATAGCCGTAAGCTAGACGTCCGCTTCACACGGGAGGAGAATCTGGAGTACATCTTCTACGGCCAACGGAGACTCTGAGCCCCGCTGTTGTGAAAATCTGGAGCCAATTATAACAGAGAACGGGGAAACAAAAGGAACAGACGGGGTCGCAAATGAATGGGGCGCACATTTTGTTCAATCTCCGTGACAGTGCTCTGAAGGAAGAGGGGGGGATGGGGGCATTCCCAAATTTGTCAAATCTTCTGATGATTAGGGCCGAGCTAATTCAAACAGGCCCACAGATGGCTAGGTGAAGCTGCCTGTGAAATCCAAGTCTGATATGACCCTCCGCCCTCCCTCCGCCACCGCCACCGCCGCCACCAACGTCAGATCTTAATAAAATGAATGTAAACGTGACCGGGTCCCCGGAGTCCCATCTGCTTCCTCCAATTCCGTCTTCTTCCGTCGCCGCCTTTCATGCCTTCCTGGGTCCATTAGCAATAATAAAGTGTAAAATAACCTTCAATACGCCTCTTTACAGGACCCACCAAGACACACACACACACACACACACACACAGAGACAGAGACAGAGAGACAGAGAGAGAGAGAGAGATAAAAGCTGTACAATTCTCAATGCTTCTCACTTCAGTGCGGAGGAGTAGAACAACAGAGATGAGCAGCGAGGGAAAGGGAAAGAGAGACAAAGAGAGAGAGAGTCCATTTTGTCTCTGGTTCGAATCAAAGGATTACGGAAATATGTCTCGATGGAAGTAAACTGTCCTCAATGGGAAACATGTGACCTCAGAAGTGGCGTGGCGCTCAAAGAGGAGCCAGGAGCATCCCTCTCCCCCTCCTCTTCCTCTTCCTCTTCTTCTTCTGTGGTGGTGGAGGAGGGGCGTCACCTAGCGCCACGATAGCCACGGGGAGCCTCTTTTGTTTTCGTTACAAAAGGCCCGACTTAAAGTCAGAGGTCATGGCGATAATCACATATGTAAACACTAGCTGTGTTTGAAATCGTTCCCTATCACGGATATAGTGCACTATATAGGGTGCTCGCCATTTTGTAGTGGTGTTCGAATTCTCAGTGGTTAATTTCATGCCCTATATAGTGCACTTAAAATACCCACAATTTGAGTGTACATACAATGTACCCTACATGTTACTCCCGTATATCACAATGCAATGCGGTCGTGTTTTTCCGGAGGAGAAGAAGAAGCTGAATAACCGCGAAAACGAATACATTTAATGATGGAGTCTCCGGCTTTCGTTTAGAAATGACAACAACTAATTTTGGATTTAATATAGAATATTTAACATTCAAAATTAATAAAAAAAACCTTGGTCAAGAAAATGTAACATTCAACATCATCATCACCCCTCCCATCAGGTGAAGTGTGTACAGGGGGGAGGGGGGGCTCTGCTAGTCCCGGAACATGGTCCTCATACCCAATGGCACCTCAATGCATAGGATAGTGCAAACAATGACTGGGGATTGGTTTTTAACTAGCTACATATTCATAAGCTTCAAACGGAGTCACCTAAACAGGACAAACATGGACACACACACACACACACACACACACACACACACACACACACACACACACACACACACACACACACACACACACACACACACACACACACACACACACACACACACACACACACACACACCTCCCTAATTAATAGACTCACAGCCTCTTGAGTTTGCGAGTCAAACCCGGGATAATCCCCTGGTACTTAATTGAAAAAAATTCAACACTCTGCCAAATCTGCCCGTTGGAATGTTCTAATTAGTATCCATTTGATTTCCTTCTCCGATTGTGAAATGAAAATAGCTGGAAAAGGCAGCGCTAGTAATCCAGAAAGCCTGTAAAGAAACGCAGTGGTAATGAGGTTGACTTCACTTCGTCGTTTAGTCGAAACAAGTTCAGGTGAAGCCGAGACTAGTGCAGGCGTAGACGTTTTAAAAGACTACTGTAGTTTCTTGTAAGAGTTTGGAACTAAAGTGTGTATTCTTCCGACCGTTTCCCATGTGTTTCTGATCACAGATCACCTTTAATCCCACAGCTACAAAAAACATGATGAATCTGGCATCATTTAAGAGTGTCCATCTTTTGATGTTTGGTTGGGGGGGAGCGATGAGGATGAACGCGATACAAGCCGTGGCTGCGGTCCTAACTGGCTGAAGGGTGTTTTCTCTGAGTATCTGTGAGACGGAACACTCATCCTGTTGGTTCGGGTTACCTCGGTCGGGGTGCGGGTGTTTTTGGGGGTGAATTGGCCGTTCAGAAGGCCTGATAAATGAGCGAGCGATCGGGACGTTGCCGTCTCCGTGACTACCGCCCGCGTCGACATGCCACGGGGAGAAGTAAATTGCGAATAATGGACGGAGGGCACGGCGATGTTTATCGGACCAAACGAACGGGGAATTGCGTTGCCGTGACAACAAGCCCCGCAAAGAATGGGGAGTGCCGCCACCGCCGAATTATGTACTGAAAGTTTGCAGACGAAAGAGCCGTAGACAGTAGAGCTGTAGACAGACTGTAGATAGTCGGGACTTGTTTTATGTCCCCCTCTTTTTCTTTTCCAAATTGCCTCGCCACAAATTCAGTTCACACAATGCACAATTCACTCTGACCCTCTAGAGCAGTGGTTCTCAAATGGGGGTACTCGTACCCCTGGGGGTACTTTGGAGTACTGCGGGGGTAAAAAAATAAAATGCAAATAAATGTAAATCTGAAACAGTTGCATGAAGCACAAGCCCATGTTTCTCACTAAATTTTGAGCATTTGCGCCCTTTAAATGTTTATTCTACCAAATACACCGCACATACATTATTTATCTTTATTTATTATATTTTATCCCCAAGATTAAATTGTGCCGGTGAAGGGGGTCCTCAGCTTAAAAAAATATCTCAGAGGGGGTACACCAGTAGAAAAGGTTTGAGAACCACTGCTCTCGAGGACAACGGGCGCCTGTTGAGACCGACAATACAGAGCAAGGACGCGCCGGGTCATCCCTTCTCTGTCTAATCAGCTACTGGCTACGTCCAGCGGCGTCTCCCAATCGAAACAACCGCCAGCCTCCCCACGCCGCGTCCGGGTGCGCGGGAGGGGAACCCGGGGGCGCGCAGCAACGGCTTGGCCGCCGTCACCCGGGGCTGGCAAGCCCTTAAAGGGAAAAGGGAAAAACATGGAATTAGGGAGATTCTCCGTGAGGCCCTCGTCCAAGAGCACGACGCAGACATCAGTTCATCTGGGCTCTCTCCGCCGCTGTCTCTTCCCTCTTCATCCTTCCTCACCTATAATTGCTCTCATCCTCTCCCTTGCTCTCTCTGTTTAACCTTTCCCTCTGCTTGTTTTCAACCTTTCTCTCTCTCTTTCTCACTCGCTCACTATTTCTCTCTCTCTCTCTCTCTCTGTGTCTCTCTCTCCCTCTCTTCTGTGTCTCTGTCTCTCTCTCTGTGATTGCATCCATATGGTCTCAAGGGAGAGAGGGTCAACACTACTTATTCACGGTACACTGAGCCTGTGAGAGAAGTTCCCTCACACGCACACACAAACACACATGTGCACTTTCTCTCACACACACGATTAATAGACACAAACTGAAATAAAATCCTCATTTTTAGGCTGATTGTCTGTTTGCAGTGGCCCCAGACCGTTTAGTCCTGCATTCGAGAGAGAAAGAGAGAAAGAGAAAGAGAAAGAGAAAGAGAAAGAGAGAGAGAGAGAGAGAGAATCTAAAAATCGGGGGGGATTTTCATGCCATCACTAAATACCGTAGCATGAATGCATGGTGTACATTACAGCACAGTGCCGTGGCTCCTCCTCCCAATACATTGAGCCTCAGCCTCTGTGGAGATCTGGCATCAATTACGAGGCCCTCAGAGGAGAAGGGCTCTATGGGGGCCAATGGAGCCTTCTGATCAATCCCCTCTTTTGTTCGGCGCAAGCGGCAGAGGTCGTAAATTTCGACCTGAAGACAGTGTGCAAATTGCAGTCACACTTGGAAGCGGTGGGGGGGGGGGGGGGTGGGGGAGCCAAGGCCAGGGGAGGGACAGTGAATTAGCCAGGCCTCGTGCAACGGTCCAAATCGGGGCCTGCTCCCTTCCTGTGTCCTGTGCATGCTCACGGGACGCACGCACAGACATATGGATGTGCACACGCACACGGGGCGTATGTGGACCCGGACACGGGAACGTGAACGTAAAGCGTGTGCAACACACGCACACGACCACACACACAAACACACACGGGACCACACCCGTAGTGGGAGGCGTTTCCACGCACCTGTAGGCCTTCGGAGAGGAGCTGAAGGACAATGAAAAGCCAGATGCTCACACTAGCACGCCAATGCTGCTTACACGCGAGATCCACATAGCGTTCCGCCAACATACACGAAGGACACCATGGAGACACCATAACAAACATCTCCAGTGGACACTATTTTCGTCGCCATCTGAATCCTTCTCCATTACGTTGAGCACGTCTGAACTCAATCCACAAGGCCCTGTTATAAGAGGTTCAGCCTGCTGCTGTTGTGTGACTGGAACGCTACCTATCTGTGGATGCGGAGGAAATCCTAGGCTAGGTTTAAACCAATCCTTTGATATTGTGTTATATTGTATACCGTATATGTAATCTTGGGTGCTTGACACCGAGCCCTGATGTTCTGGATTCAAACCCTCAGTATGACCTGGGTTCATAGCCCCTGTAGGCATCCCTGAGCAAGATGATAAGGCTCTCTACCTGTGAATAAACAGCAGTATACCGCTTTGGATTAAAGCTTTGGCTAACGGACTCTAATAGTAACACTAAACAGTACATCTGCGCGCACACACAAACATCCACACAGTCACACACACAGAGGTTTGAAGGACATCAATCAATCACATATGTGCGGTGAACCCCTTATATGTGAGGTGAACCCCTTCTCCACGATCTCGTGGCCGACCTCGAGGACAGTGATCCACTCGGTCTCGTCTTCTATTATAAGCGGTCCCTCATAGATCAGGACAGCACCACCGTAGGGGGGGGGGCACATGCATACACACTGCCCCCCCTCCCCATTTGTTCCTGTGTGTACAGTCTCAAAACTGCATTATGTTGCTTTTGTGCAGTGATGCGTTTACTTTGTTACAGTGTTGAAGTCGTTTTTGGAGCGTCAGAGTTTTTATATTTTTGTCAAATTTCACTTCACTACAGAAAATACGGTATACTTTTACTCCATTACATTTGCAGTGGACTCAAAGCTACAAAATAAAATTGGATTAGCCTCACAGACTTCCGTACTTTTTATCGTGCTGCGTATGTGTGTAAATAACTTTCCGATCTCACTGACAAGTTGAGCCACGTCTCAACGTGGCCAAAAGGCCCAACTAATATTTTCTGGAAAATCACTACCGCATGTCCGTAAGCTACAGCGAAAGCAGCAGAATGAACACATCCTGGATGACTACTGAAGAATAATCAATCCTTACCCTAATCTTGTGTCCGTCCAAGATTTATATAAGCTGACTATTACTCTTATGGATGACCTCGACTTTTACCAAAGTCCCTTGAAACTAAGCTCCTGGCCGTTTACTTAAGTATGAGATTCTAGTACTTTAAACTCCACAGCTTGAGTGGTTTTATTTGGTTGATTTGAGCCATTTCATCAAAAAGGCCAATTCATATTTTAGCCAAATCTAAAATCAACTCAACCTAACCACACTAGCTGTGGTTGTCAAAGCACTACGAAGTCATATACACCCTAGTAATGACACTGCACACTCAACGCAATGATGTTGTTTTTCAGAAAAATCAATTGGAATAAATAACGCTGAATATAGCATCACGAGGCATTCAAAACGGCTCTGAAGATCAAACAAATCTAAATCATGGAATAGTGGTCCTCAAATTATAACCTCAACCAAACTTTGATCATTCCCCACATCTCGTCTGTCAGCCTCAGCATTGGACTCCAAGGACCTCATCTGTCTGCGAGGCGCATTAAAAACACAGAGAAAAGGATTTTCCTGGAGATCATCTCTGTGGTGGGTGTTAGTGGAAAGTATTTGCTATCAGCTTTAATACACTGCTTTCATCTGGGCCTGGGAGGCCTTGCTTCAGGCTTGGGACGGGGGACGTGTATTCAACGTAGAGATCGTTTGAAGGCGGGTTTCGTTCACTACCTCCGCACTTCAAACCTCCGCTGGATCAGAGAACGAGTGCTCGAGATTAGCACATTTGTTAAGAGGGGAAAAAGGGGAGCTGTCATTTTGCCGTCTAAATCCTATGAGAGAACAAACCGCCGTCCGACCTTTGACCCCCCCCCCCTCCACAAACCGTAGGCTTAGCGCAAACTTTGATTTGTCAACGATGACCACAACAGAGAGCCTCCCCCCCACACACACACCGAAACGGGGTGCCAAGGTCAAGGGTGTGTGCTCTGACGATCATGTGACATGGGGTTGGTTCTCAGGGTGGCTGCTGGTTGCTCCTACCGTTTCTTACTGGAGTGATGTTATGAGTAGCAGTGTTGGAGTAACCCTCACCTAACCCTAGCCCTGATTATTCAGAGGACCCAGAACTCAACTCTTTCCATAGCATACTGAAACAACATGACCCGTTCATTGCATGGGTGTCAACGGTCCCATGTGAAGAAAAAATAAAATAACAAAGATTTGAACCAGAGTCACAAAAGGACACATAATGAATGATAATAAACAATGAATGCTATAAATTAATCTACAGCCACATCTTCAATTGAATGCTAAGAAGTATACTACAGTACACACAAGAGGGCCCCTACAGCCCCTCCTGTACACTGAAAGCAGGGGGCCCTACAGTAAGCTGAAAGCAGGGGGCCCTACAGTATGCTGAAAGCAGGGGGCCCTACAGTATGCTGAAAGCAGGGGGGGCTACAGTATGCTGAAAGCAGGGGGGGCTACAGTAAGCTGAAAGCAGGGGGCCCTACAGTATGCTGAAAGCAGGGGGCCCTTCAGTATGCTGACAGTGTGGGCCCCTACAGCACCTACAGAACATTTAAAGCAGGGCCCCCTTCAGCCCCTACAGTACACTGACATCAGGGGCCCCAACTGCACCAACAGGGGCCCCTACAGTACACTGCAGGAGTCCCCCAGACCCACGCGACGTGTTCTCCAACAGAGTGCAATGCCGGGCCTCATAATGTATATACCGTATACATTTACATTAGATAGAGATACTGATCATTTGTGAATTTTGCAGTGTTTTAATACGCATCAATCAGCCTGCATCAGTCTCTTCGGACAAAAGCGTCTGCTAAATGCCCTGAATGTCAACGTGCATCAATCAAACACAACTGTGGGACTCTACAGTACAGAGAGCATGTCCATCTTTCGGCACAGGGGAAGCTGACATCAAGACCCACGCTGACAGATATCCCACACACATACACGAACACACACACACACACACACACACACACACACACACACCACACACACACCACACACACCGCCGCGCTGCTTGCCAGTTGAACACAGGATTGACTGAAGCCATGCCTGGGGAGCAGGAGTCCTCCGATGGACGGAGGAACGCCACGCACCAGCAGCACAGAACACGGTTACCGCATAAGGCTGGAGGGCCAGGACAGACCATAATACACAGCAGAACAGAACACGGTTACCGCATAGCGCTGGAGGGCCAGCACAGACCATAATACACAGCAGAACAGAACACGGTTACCGCATAGCGCTGGAGGGCCAGCACAGACCATAATACACAGCGGCACGGGGTGAGAACAACATGGCACCTTGTTCAGAAGCCATCACACCAAAGGAGATACTTTTAAGGCTGGCAATCGGTTTGAATGCTTTGGACCCTTTTATCCAAAAGGAACATGGAGTGATTTCAGACCATGGGATTTGAACCCAGAACTTTGCACTGGGGACTCCAGCTAAAACCCAAACCCTAAAATATGGTATTTATTTATTCATTTGTTTATTGATGGATTATGTTCTGCATTACATAGCATTCCTCGTATTTGACTCCACGGTGTGTTGTATAAGATGGTCTTGGAGGGTGACCGACATGAGCAGCGTGGAGGAGACGGATGGCTCTAGTGTTTAGAGCCATCATCGCAAAGTACAGACCACAAGAATGAACAGGAGATGACGCGTCTGAAAAAGCATCACCTTCATCAGCTCGTTGTTTACGTAGTTAGATCGCTCGCAGGACGCGGAGGAACAGCGAGTACACCGTCGGTATTTCCTCAATGTTTATTTGCTTGGACTTACCTGACAAACTGTCAATAAAAAAAAACGAAATGGTTGTCCTCCAAAGCAATGAACCCTTAACTGCCGAGCCGTAAAAAGCTCTCTGTTTACGAGTTTGTTTATATAATATGTATGAACTCTTTTGAAAAGTGGTTAATTCCTTTGTGTGTGTACTGACATTTACAAAATAAAAGGCCAACCCAAATGTCACCCTGAAACACAAATGAAGTATGTTTAAAAAGCCTTTGCAGGCGAACTCAAATGATCCCAGATGCTTCGCCCTCTCCTCCGTTCACGCCTCCCTCCAGGGAGAGCTATTCCCCGGGTGCCAGCCCTGGTCCGCCTCCCCTCGGCCCCGAGCCCACCACGGTGAACTCACACGCGATGGGGTCCGGAGCAGAACCAGGAAGCTCAGGAGGCCCAGAATAAAAAAGGGTTTTGGGCTGGTTTGAAGTTTGGTAGCCTGGCTACTGCCAGACCAAGCTCAGTTTGGGGCCCTGCATGAACTCCCTTGCCCCAGGACTTCTCTTACAGAGTTAGCGCTTATACGTAAGCCTCAAGGGCTACAAGTCTAATAACCATAGCTCTTCAATGGCACCGCAGCAGATAAAGAATTACATCTCGATGAAGTAATAATAGAACATGTAAAATGTATAAGTTCTACATTTTTTGCGTTACTTCATATTTTTATATCGAGTTTCATCGCGGTTATAATTAGATATTTAACTGTGGTTGTATATTATCGCTAGGTTCCTGGGTGATTTCATAACATCATTTCATAGGTAAGGACCGTGGGCATAGACCAACCAGTACGCATGGATTCGCAGGAGCATTAGGGTCAACCCAGTTACCTGGGATTGCGAGAGACAAAGTATGTACAATTTGTATGATCGTATGCATGACCAGAATTCATCGCATCCGCCTGCCACCAATCATGCTTTCGCCTCCAAAAGGTTCTCATGCAAATTGCAAACGGAAAAGCTGAATTATTACAGTAAAGATTTTGTAGATACTAGCCCTGCAGAACGAGAGGGTTAGATCATTGCTATATTCTCGCTAAGTGCTCCCTCGATTTCTAAGGGTCAGATATGTAATTGAAGTCATTTAGGAGGCAGAGCGTCCATGTAATTGCAATAATCTTGCGCTTCCGCGGGTGGAAGGGAGCCATCGCATCCTGGGTGTACTGGGCAGACGCACGGCAGAGGAGGGGGGGTAGCGTGAATACTGCTGGCAGGAAGGGGAATTGGTTAATAATCAAGAACATTAAGCTCAGATTGCTACACAAAATCACATAAGGCGAGAAATTAAAGACAATTTTGGGATGCGTCTGAGGATCTGTTTGAATTTGTTGTTGTGCGTGCGTATGCGTGAGTGTGTGTGTGCGTGCGAGGGGCTCTATGTGTTTGTGTCTGTATTTATGTGTATACTGTATCTATGTGGATGTCTATGTCTATATATATATACACATGAGGGTTCTTCAAGGAAACTCAGGAAGACAAGAAGTACTCTGCCTTGGTATATCAAAGGGACAATACCGACGCTTTCAAATATCAGACCTGGCCGTCAGCTTCACTGTGGGGAATGTGTGTGTGCGTGCATGCACATGTGCGTGCGTGCGTGCGTGCGTGTGTTTATGCGTGTGTACGTGTGTGCTGGTATGTTTGCTCTAATCTCAGTGTAACTGTTATAATTGTGATCAGCTGCAGCTTGCTGTTGCCACCATGTGTGCATCCTTCTACTTTAGACACCTCCAATTCACCATATGGCAATACACACATACAAACAGCCACAGGCCTCACACACCCCCTGCCAACGCATACCACAGTAGTAGTATTTATATATAGGCTTTCCTAGAAAGCCTATATATAAATAAAACGGCTTATTTGATGGATGGAAACACTTATTCCACCCTTAGGCCATCCACATCTAAAGATGGATGCCTTCCTCCGGACTGTATAACAATGAACTGGAGATGTTTATCAATTAGCCCAGCGAGTGTGAGGATTAGGAAACGTTCGGTCGAAGGACGCCATCCCTAATAAACCCTCCGGCCTGCCTGTAGCACACGTGCTGCTGCGACAAGCCTCCTACATGCAGGAGGACCCCGCGGACTGTCCGGAGATATGCCTGCTGTGAGTAATTACCGTCCTCTATCAGGGGCTGGCTCGGAGGAGACACACATCACTCATTCATAAAGGAAGGAGGCGACGCAGCGGCGCCCAAGAGCGGCGTGGCAATTAATTGATAAATGCGAGGACGCGATGTCCCGTCGGATAGCGAGGGGAACGGCCGCTAAAGAGTGCGGTGGGGCGTGACTCGCCGCTTGGAGGAACTTAGTGAAACACCATTAACCTACTAAAGCCCCCCGCGCTGATAGCGGAGGGCACGGGAGGGAGTTTTTAAATTGCGCCGAAGCCCCTGAGATGATGGAGCGCGGCGCGGGTCTCTAGTTCATGGGCTGCAAACCTACTTTTTGATCCGTTCTGACGCAGGGAACTCATAAAGCGCAATGCCGGCCGGGCTTTGAACCATTAAGGATGCGGTGCGATGTGTTTTGACCAAGTGATTACTGTATATACACACACACTGATTTAGAAATGCATTGGAAGTTCAAGCGGGAAAATACCTTGGATGGTTGTAATGTAAATATGGCGCGCATGACTGCGTATTTCCTATTATAATTGGAGTATTAGGCCCATTCCCGTAACGCAGACATCAATAAAAATCAGAGTTGAATTCTGAATCTGGGCAGAGAAGAAGGACGGGAAGAATAAGAGCCTTTTCAACAAACAAATAAGCCGTACACACATGCATAAACACAGCTCACACACACACACACTCACGTAAACACAGCACACACACACATAAACACACTCAGACAGTGACACACACACAAACTCACAAGGCATGCATAATACACACTAATAAAACCCAAACTTGCAGACTAACACACACAAAAAAGAAAATCACACAAACATCAAGTGAGTGATTGAGTGAGTGCGTACCTGTGTGCATGTTTGCGTGTGTGATAGTGTGCATGCGTGTGTGGGTATGTTTGCATGTGTTTGCAACATCAAGTGAGTGAGTGAGTGTGTGCGTGTGCGTGTCTGCGTGTGCACGTGCTTGTCTGCGTGAGTGAGATTCCTCCGCCCTTGATTAATCTCTGCTGTCAGGGGGAAGTTCCTGTGTTTGGGACCTGACCGGCAGGTTGCCCATTCCACATCTGGAAGCTCTACCCCTGCCATCCCCACACACACAGAATACACACACAAACGCACAGACACACACTCCCACACACACTGAAGGCGCACGGAACATACTCAACACATTGTCACGTAAGTTCACCCCATGCACAGTTAACACACAGTCACACACACACACACACACGGAGACAATGGCCCCTGCATATGTAGGGGCCGGCCGTTGACATGCATAGATGCACACATCCCAAGACACGTAGTATAACAACACCCCCCCCCCCCCCTCCCCCCCCCCCGACCCCATGACAACATGGAAATCACACACTCACACTGCCAACCCAGCCAATCAACTCACTGCTCTGTTGCCTAAACACTCCTCCTCCATACTCAAACTTGCTACCTTTCTGTGCTGGCCAAATGTTCCATTCTATCACTCAGGCTATCTTCTACTCCCAGAGGGGGGAGAGGGAGGATAGGAGGGAGGGAGAGATGTCAAATTCAATCTGTATTTCAATTTGGAATTTCATTTGGATAGGGTTCTCTTAATTCCCAACTGGGGGAAAGTTTTCATCTCCTCCAGTCTGAGTATTTTTTGGGGTCAGCCATAGCTGGGAGGGGACCCTGGAGAGGTCGGGGGTTAAGTATCCAACTCTGGGATACTGCGATGGGGTTTGGGCCGATACCTCTGGGCCTTCAAGGCCCCGCTGACCTCTAAAACGACCAGGACGTCCTCCTGCCGGCCGAGAGAAGTCTTTGATATAAACTATCTTCAATAGACTTAAGGCTTGTAGACGAAAAAAAAAAAAAACATAAAACACACTGTTTTTTTAAGCTCTCAGATCTCAAATCTAGCTTTGATTTATTTGAACGCTTTACTGCACTGTACACTTCAACATGCCTTTTGTGCTCAGTCAACCATCCACGTGCGTTGGCAAATGGTTGCTAACGCACGTTAAGTAGCCAAACATTACCATCACTCATTGCAGAAGCAGGGATGCCGTTTTATTCGCGGTTGTTTTATTGCTGCGAGCAAAGTCTGTCGTCGGTCCAACAAAGTATTTTGTATTGCGTAAAAAAAACGAAATCCCCAAAGTAAATGCGACTCGGCCAGGCTTCTGCCAACAGCGCCTCAGAGACAAGCTGTGTTTAAAGAGTCGCCTGGTGAACGGTTAACAGGGTTTGGGGCAGTCCGTCAGTGAACAGCACTGCTTGAAGAGTATAGGGTAGGCTTGCCAAGGACTGGCCGACCGCATCAGCTCCTACCGCAGTAAGTAGGAAAGGACGCCCCGTGAAGGAATAGAAAAAGTGATACGGCGATAAGTGCGCCCTGAACGAAACCAGAGGAAGAGGAAGAAAAGAAAAAGACATTTCCCGTCTTCAGACACGAGGGGACAATGTGCAATTTTCCAACATGATCTCAGAGACCAGACATAGGCGTGTTGTAGCGGGGATGGGTTTATGAAATGCCACCACACTTTCCATTATTCATTCAGTCATTCCATTTTCGATAACAATGTTTTGGCGGCAATTGTTTCACAGCATATCCACTGCACTGCTGTTAGGAGATCCAGGAAGGTTACATTGGGCATGAATAAAGGTTCTCTGGAATGGATTAATGGCAGAACCATTTCATTTCTGCAACAGCCTCGTCGGGACTATGTGTGGGAAGAATGTGCGTTTGTTTTTTGCTTCAAAATGGACGATAATGTGAAACGAATGACGAGCTATCCAGAAGGAGACCTGGGAGACATTGCTTATGAGACAAGGCAGTGGAGGATGTCGTCCTTCTGCATTTGTGTTTATTTATTGTGCATGCGAGACAGGGCTACCTTTCAGCGGCGCGGGCTTTGTTAGGCTGCTGCTGCTGTTATAGTTCAGGGTCACTCCCTGCTGTCACACACACAGGAGATCGGTCGTCACTGCATGTGTATTATTTCATGCAGAGTAAAAGTCTGTTATTCCTATATTTGTTTGAGTACTGTATGTGTGTCCCTTTCTCTATGTGTGTGTGTGTCTCTCTTTTTGTGTGTGTGTCTCCTTTTGTGTGTGTGTCTTATTTTGTGTCTTATTTTGTGTGTGTGTGTGTGTGTGTGTGTGTGTGTGTGTGTGGTAATTCAGCTCTTTGTTGTGACTTTGTATACCCCTATGCGTGTCTGATGTGTGTATAACCCAATGTATGAGAGTGTATCCCTGACTCCCTGTATGTGACTTTTAATCTTTAAGAAATGCATCTGTGCCCGTGCAATTGCGTGTGTGTGCATTAGTGTGTGTGCAATTGTGTGTTTTTGGTCTGTGTGTGTGTGTGTGTTTTTCTGTGTGTGTGTGTGTGTGTGTGTGTGTGTGTGTGTGTGTGTGTGTGTGTGTGTGTGTGTGTGTGTGTGTGTGTGTGTGTGTGTGTGTGTGTGTGTGTGTGTGTGTGTGTGTGCGTGTGAAATTGCGTGTTTGTCAATGTGTGTGCATGTGTACTTGTGTGTATGTGTGTTCGTTACTCAAACCATCTGTCGTTGGCTCCACCGTGACGTACCACTGCCACTTAGTGGACTCGCGCCAGAATGCAACGAGGATGAGAAAGTTCCTTATACTGTCTCAAAGTTCAATGAGTCATAATTCACTTGCTACTTAGGAATCACCGGTTTAAACGAAGCAATCCATTTGGCAAGACTCTTCTATTCATCTCGACAATGATGTCTTCTTTAAATTTGACGAAGGATGTAGATTGCATGAACGCAGTAAAACGACGACAATGACTTCACCCATCCACGTACGTCCCCAGAATGCACCTATTACTCCAGACACTGATTACCACGTTCCGCATAAATTACACACTTCAAAATAAAAAGCCCCCCCCCCCCCCTGGGCACACATAACGTCTCCAACACTAATCAAAAGGGGATTTTGGAGTTTTTAAGGAAAAATCTGCGATAAGGATCCCTGACTCATACGACGAGGTGCCATTGCCAAGCCCTGCTGACCTTTGACCTTCCAGACATTGTTGTTTTTAGTTCCCCCTCCATGAAGGAACGGCCGGGGCGGAGCAGGGGTAACAGGAGATGGGCGAGCGATCAGAGAGATGAGCGGCAGCACCTCGGAGATAAAGGGGGCGATCGAGGGGACGAGCGAGAGCCGGAGCAGGGGGAACGAGGGACGAGGGGAACAATGGTGAAAGCGGAGATGGAGTTGTTGATTAAACAAAAGCGAGAGGGGAAAGTCCACGACGGAGCGCCGAGGAATTTGTTTTTTCCCCCGGATGGTTACGACGTATCTGAACCGTGAGCAGGAGACGGCGGCGACGTATAGACAGAGACGGAGACAGAGACACAGACAGAGAGGATGTACACACACACACACATTCAGAGAAAGAGAGAGACAAACACACACTCACACACACAGTCACAGAGAGAGGAAGAGTGGAAATGACAGAGTGGGGAGAACAGGATATGGAGATGAGCGGGAGGAAGCTCTAGAGGCGCCAAGGGGGAACACGTGGAGATCAGAGGTAGACCGTGTGAGGAAGAGAGACAAGCGGGAGAGAGCAGAATGGTGTCGGGTTGCAAAATAAAAAATGAGGTAGCACAGAAAAAGTCAACAAGTGTGTGTATTATGAGCGAGCGAGCGAGCGAGAGAAACGCAAACGTTCAAGTAAAACAGAATCCAAACCAAGATGGCGGGAGAGCTGGAAAAACAAACAGGCAGCCTATGAGGAGGGGGAGAGTAGAGAGGAGGGAGGGAGGAGGGAGAGAGGAGAGAGGAGGAGAGAGAGAGAGAGAGAGAGAGAGATAGAGAGAGAGAGAGAGAGGAGAGGAGAGAGGGAGAGAGAGAGAGAGAGGAGAGAGGAGAGAGAGAGAGAGAGAGAGAGAGAGAGGAGGAGGAGAGAGAGAGGGAGAGGAGGAGAGAGAGAGGAGGAGGGGGAGGGAGAGAGAGGAGAGAGGAGGAAGGGAGAGAGGAGAGAGGAGGGAGAGGGGAGGGGAGGGAGAGAGGGAGGGAGAGAGGGAGGGAGGAGGAGAGGAGGGAGAGAGGGAGAGGAGAGGAGGAGGAGAGGAGGGAGAGGGAGGAGAGGAGGGAGGAGGAGGGGGGAGGAGAGGGGAGAGAGGAGGGAGGGAGGAGAGAGGGGGGTAGGGACGAAAGCGGCCGAGGCCTGTCTTCCTTCGATTCAGCGCTGGAACAATGGCCGCCCATCACCGTGTCAGCACCTAGGTCCCGGCGGGAGCGCGGCGGCGGGAGTGACACGGCACTCCCATCAATGAGCTATTGTGTGTACCACACAGGCTCTAGCAGGCCGCTTCCCATTAGAAAGCCCTCAGCCGCGAGTAATCTGCTGCACGCACACCCACACGGAGAGAGAAACACACACACACACACACACACATACACACACACAGACAGACAGAAGGACACACACACACACACACGGAGAGAGACACAAACACACAGAAAGAAGGACAGACAAACACACACACACACACACACGGAGAGAAACACACACATACATACACACACACACAGACAGAAGGACAGACACACACACACACACACACACACACACACACATAAACACCCACACACACATACATGCGCGCACACACACACTTACGCACTCACACACACACACGCACACACAGACACACACATGGTGGAAAATGCTAGCAAACGGCAGGGAATTTCAAAAGAGATAAACATTGAACATGTGCAGGAAAACACACTCAAAGTGTGACCGCATATCAGGGGATGGACAATAAGGAGCCACACACACATGACAAATTGTCTAATGCACGGGGGGGGTTTCCTATAAACGTTATCCCCGATGCCGTACGTGCGCGTGACCGCACACACATTGACACACAAACAGGCACCTTGACACAAAAATAAAGAAAGTCCCACAACCTCATCAACATAGAGAAGCGATACCCCTTGACTCATTCCCGATTCACCTACTGAGTCCGGTCCGGGTTTTGATCCCGTTCCCGGTACAGGAGGCTTCAAGCCAAGGGGGGGATTGAGGGGTGCCGGGGCCTAACGCTAAGCACCTCAGAGTGAGCGTGTGTGGTTGTGCGTGCACGCGTCAAGAGGATGAGCTCCCTCCAACAAGCCTCCTTAAGCCCTCCACACACTGCCTAAACCCCTGGAGTCGGACTTCATTCGTCGGCTGTGTGTTCGGTCGGTGTGTTGTTCCCTCCCGATGGCGGCCGAACCTCTGGTCCGTCACAGGAGAAAGAAGACAACCGTGGAGTAGAAGAGAGAACGCCTGCGATGCGAGATGGAGATTAGAGCGATTTAGGGGTCCTTTGATCACAACATTTATTCTAGCCGGTTCCCCTTCGCTGACAAGCTCGGAATAACCCGGCCGCGGATAAGACGATCAAGAAAGTAATCTTTAAAATGAGCGGGAACTGAGTTCGCCCGGCGGTACGTAAATAAAACACGTTTCTGAGTGGCTTTATCAACACCAAAAGTTCAGTCGGGCGCAGGGCCAAAAGCATGCTTGTTTTTTCCACCTCTGTAGATTAAACAAGTGGGGTTAGGAAAATAATCCCCGGCCGGTGTCTCGTTTCAGACTCTCACGGGAACGCGCGTGTATTGACATTCCAAACATCCGACCAGATCCCAGCACCCCGAAACCCCGGTATTTTTGCTCCGAAATTAAATTAAACTTAGAACATACCAGCCTGCGCGCACACACACACACACACACACACACACAACCATGTGCCCCCCACAACACACACACACACATAAATACCCACCCCCCACACACAGACACACACACACACACCCAACCATGTGCACACACACAAACATGGGCCCCCCCACACAAACACACAAACGCAACTCAGTCCTGTACACACACAGTGTGTAGTCTGACGAGGTATTGATGCCTGTACTCCCGAAGAGGCGTGTGGCAAACGGCTGATTTATTTGACTTAACCCCCCCCCCCCCCCCGCTCGCGCCACACGCGATACGCTGGCTCCTGGCTGACCCGGTGATGTCATGGCAGGTGAGCGGGTCCGGCTCTGGCCCCGGTGCTGCACTGCTAGCGTGAGTCTGAGCGGCGCTGTGCCGGTCGGTGGAGTTCAATCTGAACCCCAGCGGGCGGCAGAGCGGAGGAGCCGGCCATGGGAGTGTGTTTCAGGTAAGAGCGCCCTTCAATCAAACCCTGGGGCCACACACGTACTTTAAAACAGTTTGATATAAATACCCTGGATTCATCTGACCAGTCTGGGGGTGGATGTGTGCGCGCGTGCGTGTGTGTGCGTGCGTGCGCGTGTGCGTGTGCCTGTCTGTGTGTGTGTGTGTCTGTGTGTGTGTGTTCGCCCATGTATATCATGTGTGTGTGAGGGGAAAAGCCTCAATGTGTGCTTACGTGTGCTTACGTGTGTGTGCGTGCGTGCGTGCGTGTGCGTGTGTCGGTGAGAGAGGGACAAGCATGAATGCGTGCCTACGTACGTGTGGGTTTTTGTGTGTCTGTGTGCGTGCGGTGCAGGCAGGTGTGCGTGTGTGTGTGGCTGTAGGAAGGTAAGAAGAAAGACAGTGGTTTGGGCGTCTCTACAGCGCTGTGAAGTATGAATATAGCCGTTCAAACCCACATTAAGCCGGCCAGCCGGCCAACAGACCAGAGAGTATCCCAGCAGGAAGTCAGCCAGTGACGTGCACGGACACACACACACTCCGTGCCCGACATTCCACAACAGAACTTCCCTCTCTGGGCTCCCTGCGCTAGAAGCCACCAGGCTGGTCAGCCAAGATGGAGGACTGGTCTCCCCCACATCCGTTTGTGAGCTGCTGACTTCCAGCAGCGGATGGGGTGAATATTTGGGTTTTTGCTGCCTTGCTGTTTTTTTTGTTGGCTCTTTGAAGTGGAGGTTTTCATCCACGAGGAGAAAACATCCATCTTGTCCAGTCGTTTATTTTTGAGCCAAAGAAATGCCCTGCTTGGGTTTTTTTTCCTCTTTCAGAGAGCATATGGATGGAAATGTCAAGCAATACGATTCCACATACTTAAAAATACAACAACTTCTAAGGGGGCATTGACACATCCAGGCATGGGAGATTTATAGCACAGAGGTGGAACTTCAACCATAGTTCCAGAGATCCATATCCTAGCCTCCTAATCACTTTCACCTGTGCCTCATAAGTGATCTAATCAAGCAGCCTTTGTACTGAAACCCTCTGTTTCAGGTCAACTCTCGCAGTGTTGGCTAACCCCGAACCTGGCAACCGAACCCGGGTTCCATCCACACCGGTACACCTGTGTGTGACTCTGGGCAGAACAAAGATGGAAATCTTTAAAGTGACAATTTGTATTGTCACTTTAAAGGAATCCAGCAGTACATGGGTGCGGTTCAAGAGCTCGATCATTTTGTCTAGCCTCTGTAAAATACTGGAATATCGGTTAGAAAGGAGCGAAGACGGTAAGACCAGGCAGCTGTGGTGATAGCAGGGGAGAGGAGTGAGGTAAATAATTCATAACACGCCGAAACTAACCTTACTTGTGCTCACTGACGAAACTCACTTCAAGCCACTGGAAAGAGCCAGTCCAGCCAAAGTCAACAAGGGCAGCCCGGCAGCTGAGTTCAACCGAGTTAAAGAAGTGATGTCAAGGATTCTCATGGAAATAAATGTCTGCGAAGACACGCTTTGGGTGCTTGTGTAAAACAAATAATATACTCCCTTAAATCGTTTGCAATTGCTGTGATCTCCTTCCTCCTACATTCCCCTAATTCTGTATTTTTCCAACACATATTGGATGTTACACAAATGTCCTCCCTTCATTTCCTACTCCCACTCTCCCACACTTTTTCTTCATTCAACCTTTGGCCTCTGCTTTACTGAGATCGATGTTCGCGTCAATCTGGTCTCCTTTGATTGAATCTTGAGCGCATATCAGCCTTTTCATGCCTTTAACTCCACCATGCGCTGAAACCCATATCAACTGAACCACTATCCCCATCATCCCATATCCCCCCCGATTCTAAACAGCCGTGGTCGAATATCAACAGATCTAGCCTGATGCCTTACGAGAATGAAGACACTTCGACACTACACACATGAATCTGAACACATGAACGCATGAGGAGGCATCACCACTGCTACCCTCTGTGCAAACAGATAAATGACATTTCAAAATGTACTTCTGCTACAACAAATGCTGACCTTGGTGCCTCTCCACTTTCTGCCTCTTCCAAGCCATCTGTAAACACATTAAGGGATCCATAATATCTGGATTTGGTGGATGAGTCAACATCGGCATCATCGAATCTCCCCTCCCCGTTTTTAGCTGCACCGTCTAATTCTAGGTCTACCTCAGGAAATGGCAGAAACAATGGCGGCACAGTAGGATCTGTTCCCGTTGGGCTATATTTTTCTAAATCCCCATCTCACCAACCTCTCCTTAACTCCATTTATTCCCTCTTGCCACTTGGCTACAACATGCACAGCATTTCACCATGTCTTCCATAGAGCCCTGAAATCTCCCAGGGTCTACCCCTGCATTTGTTTATGCATCATCTATTATAATAGAAAATAACAAAGTTCTTCCAAAGGCCCCTGGGGCGTGCCATCCTTAACATGGTATACTGCTGTCATGCTCTTCTTGAATCGGTCTCCTCACAAGAAAAATATTGGACCCACTTGAACATTCCTTCAGTCGCACCAAGCTCATCAAGTTTGATTAACAACCCTTCTCTCCACATCATATCGTAGGCCGCCTCGATATCAAAGAAATAAACACTTTGATACTGTGAAATGAGGTCATGGTTTTCTGCATGATTAAATTCAAGTAAATAAAGAAAGTGTTTGCAATACATTAAACACAGCACAACCATTATATCGCTACTAGCCAAAAGCCTGCAGAAGAAGAGGAGCCTTTAGCTGTTTATCAAAAGTGGTCCCAGCGTCAAATGTGCGCAGTAGGAGACGAGGACAGCAGAGTGGAAGCTGCCGCTCCAAAAGTGAGATGGCCACCATGTTGTTAATAGTAAATGGTCAATTGACTACAATTATATGGTGCTTTTCTAACCAGTGGCCACTCAAAGCACCTTACAATATTCTCTTACATTCACCCATTCATGCACCCGATCACACACCGACGGCGGTGTCGACCAGGCAAGGCGACAGCCAGCTCGTCGGGAGCAGTTAGGGTGAGACGTCTCGCTCAGGGCTACCTCGACCCTCTAAGCTAGGAGGAGCCGGGGATCGAATTAGCAACCTTCCGGTTACCAGCCAACCGACTCCATCTCCTGAGCCACATGCCGCCCATGTTGTGCATCGGTTGCGGTGGACAGTGAGGGGGTGCTGCTAAGAGGACCTCCCGGACGGACAGGCCGTGTATGGGAGCAGTGAGTAAGGGGGGGGGGGGGATGAGACCGTCTCCATCCGGTTTAAACCGGAGCTCAGCTGGGAGGAGGGAGAGCAACAACAGAAGAAGCCCCGGCCGTGGTGATAATGTGTTGGGGAGCCGCGCGGCAGGCCTTCACCACAGGCACCTGCAGGCTGAAACCTGAGCTCCCGCTCTCCACGGGGGAGGGTGTGTGTGTGTGTGTGTGTGTGTGTGTGTGTGTGTGTGTGTGTGTGTGTGTGTGTGTGTGTGTGTGTGTGTGTGTGCCTACTTCTGTGTATTATTGTATTTGAGTATGTGTGTGCCAGTCAGTGTGTGTTTATTTAAATTTGCGTGTGGTCACATGTGTGTGCCAGTGTGAGTGCGTGCAGGTCTGCATGTTAGAATGCATGTTCCGGTTCGTGAACCAGTGTGTGAGTGCGTGCCGGCAATCGTGTGCTAGCACTGTGTGTGTGTGTGTGTGTGTGTGTGTGTGTGTGTGTGTGTGTGTGCGCTCGCGTTAGCATGCGTGTGCCAGTGCATGTGCCAATACATGTACCAGTGCGTGTTGTGTGTGCACGTGTGCGCATGGCACCCGGTACGGTTTGAGCGCCAGCCAGGGATTCCCATGAGTTATGGCTTCCAAGCCGCGGCGGCGTCTCGCTGCTGGCTCTCAGGCCCACTCTGTCCTGCTTAGCGTTGCTCGTAATTACAACCAACAACAATCACACTGGCCAGACCTGCCGGAGGAAACCCAAGCAGCTCCCCCCAGCTACACAGCATGCCAGCGTAATACCAGAATCTACGACACATTTACATTCATTCCCCAATTCAGGATTCTTTTTTCCGCGTGGATCGTGTTGCTGTTTCGCAGAGACGTCTCGTCAGCGCACGGCCACGCGTGTCGGGGAGAAACGGGTTTACGTATTCCGGTGTGATTTATGGTTGATTAGAGGGCGTTTGTCACGGCCCGTCAATTCTGGTGGTTATCGCCGACGATAGTGAAGGAAGGCTGGAACGGGGATCGGCGTACAGTGAGCTGACAGATATACTAATGGATGTGCCTCATTAAACAAGTGTGATGTATCCTCGTTTAATACATTAAATATGAGTTTTGACCCCCCGAGAGAAATACTGGAGCATGAAGCAACCCTGAGTTCTGGAGGCAAAACTTCGGAAACTAGCAACCTTGAACTTTTCTTTATCTCTCACACACACACACACACACACACGCGCGCACACACACTCTTTATCTGCTCGCATCAATGAGACTATCCTTGTATTTATTTTTCTACATTCCCGTCCCGAGTCAAGCGTTACACCGTAGCGATAGAAATCGGAGGTGCTAATAGCTTCGGAGCGCACGGAAAAAGAAACAACCGCGGCTTCTCCGTGCAACACAAACACAGCCCAGCAGGGCTAACCCAAACACCGAGGCCTCTCTCCGGGCTCCCTCCCCAGGCAGCGCCGGTGCCAGCCGGGCCCCCCCCCCTCTTGGCCCCCAGGGGATCACCCTATCTCGGTGCCCGCCTGGAGCTCCCAGCCGGACCTCCACGCCAGTTCCCCCGGCCGTGGTGCCCAGTCTTCGGACACATGCCCCCCCCCCCCCCCCTACTGCGGTATTGATGTGCCACTTAGCCTCACAGAGCTCCGGCAGTCTCCCCCCCCCCCCCCCCACTCTGATCCAGAACGATGACACCTGGAAGGGGAAGGGTGTAAGAGCTGGAGGAAGGGATGGATGGAGGGACGGTAGATCGCTGGAGACTTAATGTAAGATGGGTGGTCGGATGAACAGCTCGAGGGACAGATGGGATGGACGGAGGGATTGACGGACGCCCACACAGCATGGGTGGTTGGATGGACAACTCAAGAGATGGAAGGAGAGATCGGTGGGTGAAAGGAGGGCTGGGGGTTGGATGGAGGGCTGGATAGATGGGCCGCCAGATGGAGATGGAAGGCTGGCTAGTTTCATGGACGATGGAAATCAGACACGTGGATAATGACCATTGACAGTTGGAAGTACAATGTACTGTGCATGTATTTCTGTGTGGCGCATGACATCTCAGCAAAAGGTCAGGCATGACATCGCAGCAAAGGTCATCTGCAGCCTTTTGCTGAAACGGCGTCCTCTCTCTGACACCACTGGCGGAAAACCATCAGTCCCAGTGGTAACGGGGATGACGTACCCCGGTGTGGTCTGCTGGCTCCAGGATGAGTGATGGGTTTGGGGGGTGAGCGGGGTGTGTGAGGGGCCAGGGAGGGGGGGGGGTGCAGAGGCACGACTTTCAAGTGCAACGGAGCGTTCCACAAGGAGGCCCCAACGCGGGACAGGTGCTGGAAAGAGGCCAGCGTGTGTGAGGACTCAGGTAGAGCCGTGCACACGTGGTTCTGTGCACGTGGTACCGAGTGAGGACCAGAGTGAGGTGTGGACAGGGGCTGAGTAATGGTCTCGTCTGGGCGGAGGAAGTTTGCCCTCAGGCATGAAGACTCTGAGATTCAGTAAACCAATCATCTTCAACAGCCATAAATCAGCCAGAGAGAGAGGGAGGGAGGGAGGGAGGGAGGGAGGGAGGGAGGGAAGCCTGTACTTCTCGAATAAATACTGGACTTATTGGGAGAGAATAGGGAGGAACCCGTACACGGCTGTTAGCCAATCGAGTCCTGGCAGGGGCTGTTGGTGCTGTGGTGAAATCCTGCAGTGGGAGAGCAGTTGGGCTCGCAGGAAAGAAAAGATGCTGAGTTATAACTGCAACAGTGGAAAGAGATTAGTTGTATTTATGGTTACGACACCTTCCCAACACCTGTGTGTGTGTGTGTGTGTGTGTGTGTGTGTGTGTGTGTGTGTGTGTGTGTGTGTGTGTGTGTGTGTGTGTGTGTGTGTGTGTGTGTGTGTGTGTGTGTGTGTGTGTGTGTTTCTTTGCGTATGTGTGTGTTTGTGTGTGTCTTTGTGTGTGTCCTTGAGTGTGTCTTTGTGCGCCTGCAGACGCACGCGTATCCATGGAAGTGTGTGTTTCCCGTATCTCCCCACCCCACATATTTGTCCCCGTGTGTGACCCTCTCCCCCATCTAATCTCCATGCTCCATCTGAACTTGTGAGTGCCTGAGAGAGGCGATAGCGGGAGTCCTCGTCCGGTTACTCCTTCCCTCCCCTCCCTGACAGCCCACCCCGGCTGCAAACCCCATGTACCCCCGTTAGAGTGCCCCCCCCCCCCCCCCCCCACCCGCCCCCCCGCCCTTTAAGGTGACTGACAGCCTATCAGCAGGGGATCAGGAGTACAGAGGTAGACGAGGGTTGCTACCACTCCGTGTAAACAGAGGACACTTGAGAAAACACCCACGCCAGGCCAGATCTGATAAGAGGTGAAGGGGGGGGGGGGGAGTGCAGGGGGAGGGAGGGGGGAGGGAGAGGGGGAAGGAGAAAGGGGAGAGTGTTCCCGACACCCACACACATTATGCTGCGTGTGGAAGTCTGAGGAGATCGCCTCCGAGGAACGCCGTGATTGGACACGAGTGGGACGGAGAGGAGGAGAGAAGAGGATACCTGATGAAAGGAGAGTGATGGCAGGGAGGTGAGCGATGGAGTGCTCCTCAGACACCGTATGAGTGTGTGTGAGTCTCCTGGAAGGAGGAGGAGGAGAAGAGAGGCGAGGATGAGAAGAGTCAAAAACACTCCAGAGAAAAAAGGGTGAAACGTTATGCGTACGTGTTTCGGAAAAAAATAAGGAAGAAGTGAACAGAAAGAGGGGCGAGGTGATCAGCAGAGAAAAGAGAGCATATCTGATGAGATAACGCGTAACGCGTGGGTGAGGCGGTAAAGCATGCTCGGGGGGGGGGGGGGGGGGGGACAGAAGCGAATGGACGAGAAACGAGAACAGGAGAGGAGGTACCGGCACGAAAACACACGATGAGAGAAGGACGCGAAACCACGCGTAAGAGCAGTGTGGTAAAACACAAGAACAAAAGCCGTCTGAGAACCCTCTGCTCCCAGTGTGTGTGTGTACGCGGTGTTTTTCTACGGTGAGTGAGATCGTGGCCTCGCGATGACAGCCGCCTGGCTCCGGGAAGCAAAACACGCACGGAAACCCGACCTCGGGAGTTTCAAAGCGGAGTAGTAGAGCAGGCAGCTACGTTTGCTTCCCCACTCCCGTGTACACCGCCGCCAAACACGCTACATATGATAGAGCTCCATAATGGGCCGTCCAGCCCTCGGGTCGGGCCGCATTCCATTCATCATGCGCCCCACGCCGCCTGTGGCTCGGGCTAGGCTGAGGACCAAGAACTGTCAGGGGCCCGACGTTAGACCCTTGGCTCTCGCCGGTGTTCTCGCTCACCACCCGCGGTCTCCCAACGACCTCGCCGCCCCCCCCCCCCTTCCCCGACGCACATCCAAGGCAGTAGGTGGGCCACTGTGGACCCCACCATCTATTTTGACATGTGCTTCAGACATAATGTCACAAGGAAACCCCCCGGGCCTGCCAGAATCACTAACTAACCATAACACTAATTAGTCAGCGGGAGAAAGGAAGGGTAGCCAGAGAAAGAGAGGAGTGGTGGCTGTGGCGGCCATTGTGGTTCGAGTTCTTGGACGGCTTCCTGATTGGCTGGCTCTGAGAGAGAGGAGAGAGGAGAGAGGAGAGAGGAGAGAGGAGAGAGGAGAGAGGAGAGAGGAGAGAGAGAGAGAGAGAGAGAGAGAGAACTCCAGGGACAGAACGATCTCTCTGTGTTTTGGGTATCGCGGCAGGGAAGGTGACTGCCAGGGCTTTTAGGGGCGGGTTAGGTTTCCTTCAGACACTCTGGCGGTTTGATCGCGTCGCCGTGCGACTCCGATAGCATCAGCGTCCAAAGGGTCACTTATCCCATAACCGTGGTTAATGGTTTCATCGCAGGCGTCCCGGGACTTTTTATAAGACAAATAAAGTTGTGAGTCTTGTTACCCACGGGACTTAGTTCCCCTCCTATGGGCGCCTAGCGCCTCCCCTAGTCCAGCTCTAGGGGAGCAGAGACGGGCTCGATGCATGCACATTATCACCTCGTTGGCGCGCTATCGATGACTAGCTGTTGATTTATAACATTTGCGTAGCTTTACGTCATTCCGATGTTGACGCCTTCATTAACTCGCGGACGCCGACAGATATTAATCCTTTTATGACGATTTCTCTCCACTCCAAACCCTGCAGTAATTTTCCAGGAAAAATCAACGAACACTGAATGTTAAAATATTCCCTTTGTAATCCGAAACAGACATTAATCATCATCCTGGAAAAAAAAAATGAAAGAAAGAAAGGGGGGAAAAAAGAAAACGGTACATAAATCCACCAGGAAAGAGGCGTGTCCCCCTCCTTATCTGAAACATGTGCTTCGGAGACGAGACAAGCCCCCTGGAAGCTGAGAACAACAAACACATGCTGTCAGCGGGCTAATGACAGAGTCTGAGTGGCCCGCGCTCTCGCACGAGGAACACTGTCGTCGTCCCCCCCCTCCTCCCCATCTCCAAGCAGCTCAACCCCTGGCCCCCGGGCCCTCCAGACAGACACACGGACCCCCAAACGAGGTTATCTGCTCAGACACACCAGCATCCCTTTGCTTGGATTGGCACGGGAAAGCGAACAAAGAGCATCCAGTCGCAGCGGCAGAAGACGCCGTCAACAGACTCTGTACATATAGTTTCCCTAATAACCCCCTGCTGTTTTTTCAAGAGGAAAAAAAGTATTTTTCCCATTACGACAGCTTCAGAAAGTATAGCCTAGAACAACAATAACATTAGGATAAAGAAAAGATACGCTCCGTCCAACATGTTGAACTCGTAACATATCTGTCGTACTATCGGCAACGTTGGCTTTTGTTAATGACCCACTGCGGATTATATACACTACATTTCCTTGTGGTCGCGTTTGTGCATCAGAATCCAAGGGGAAAACGGTGAGTTACGGCCAAGAAGACGATGTTTCTTATGCTCCAAAGAGCGTGGGAAGCTTCTTCTATGTAGCACGCTGTTGTGCAATGGCGGCCGCCGGTTGATGGTGGCGCCATCAGCTTTTTTCCAAAGCGAGCCACAACACCGTTCCGTCCCGCTGCCAGTGACCTTCAGTGCCTTGTCATGAGAGCTGAAAATGTTTTAAATAATATAAACCATTTTGATCAGCACAAAGGATCCCGAATCACTGGAGCATCAAAGACAGGGGAAAATAATTATCAATACTGTCAATGTCAACGTTGGCCGGGAAGAATCACGCATCATGTGCACATGGGCGCACACACACACACACACACACACACACACACGTTTGTATGTGTACACCATCCACAAGTCTCAAGCAAACATACACGCCCACGTGCATGTTTCCCCCGTCCCTCTTTGTCTCCGGTTCGAGCTCCAAGCGACTTTGCTGCTTTGGTTTAAATAATGGGACTTCTCACAGTTTAGAAAATGCACAAACAGTGTATTGACCCAAATTGTCCCGCGCCAACGGGAAACACTGAGATCAAAGACTTTCTTCTGGCTTCATTTTGGCCCAATAGCTCAGTCCCCTGGAACAGAGTCAATAGTAATGGTTTCAATTGGAAATGTCCCACCAGTGCAGACACCCACACAGATAGACTGGATGATGGAGACATAATGGCCTTCAACATGGACGGTGGTGTCTCTATTATACACCATGAGAAGAAGAGTACACAGGCGTGATGTACCTCTATACGTAGACATGCAATTACAGATTCAGGAGGAGATTGTCAGAGACACACACACACACACACGTACGAAGATAAACGCACGCCCTATGGGCTGCACATGCTGTACACGCACACACACACAAGCCCTCAAAGCAAACAGGAGGTCTAGCGGAAAGGCGATGGTAGGAGACACGAGAGCAAGTCTTTGGGGTACGAAGAGACGGAGGAGCCTTAATAGATTCCTTCAGTTATTGCCAGTCATTGTTTTCCATGTAGAGCCATTTATTACTGAGAGCCGGGGCTGAGTGGGTACACCGGGGCTCTGGTTATTCGGAGAAGCCCTGGTCATTCTCAGGGTAGACTTTCATGTCGAACGAGAAGTCTGACTTCCATTACTCTGCTGCTGGGAGTCGCGCACGGTTTACTGAAATAAAATAGGCTTGATGAATGTTTTAGGACGGTTTGCCTCCGATTGCATGCGTGCGTGCGTGCTTGTATGTGTGTGCTTGCGTGTGTGCGTGTTTTTTGTGACTGTTATGTTTGGACGGGGTGTAACATTTTTAAGATTGAGCGTAAGAATCCTACAGGGATGAACAATATATCTCAAGACTGCACCTGGTACTGGAGAACCAAGAGATAACCTATTAGATTCCCTTTTTATTGACTCAGGCATGTTTTCACATTTGGAATAACAGCGATAAACCAAATATTGGTTTGAGATTTATATAAACAGATTATTTTTTGCAATAAATCAACGGTGTTCGCCAAGTGTGAAATGTATTCCTGGTGCGTTGGTGTGGAAGTGTAGGGTCTTGCCAGGTCAGTCGACCCCAAAGAGAGGGCGTTTGAGGTGGAAGTGGTGAGGACTCTTGACCAAGGACGCTGGGAAAAGCCAGGACTAGAAAGGGAATCAAACGTGGGACTCGTGCCATGCCTGCAGATATCATTAACCATCGCTTTGGAGTGGTTGACTAGAGGGAGAGAGGCATAAAAGTCTGTTTTAAGCCAAATTTATACCTGCTCATGATTAAATCATTTGCATTCAATCCCCATTTCGGAGTAAACCCTGTTTTAGTGTGAATACTTGAATACGAGTTCAATGACACCGCAACACGCCAGTGCAGATAAAGCATCATGAAAACAGTCGGGTCTACCGAGTTCACAAATCAGAGAGGTGCTTATCTACATATACTCCCCTTCATACTTGCCTACTTTTATTGGCCTTCCGCGCTAAATTATGCTCCAAGCTTTTCAGCAGATCCAAGTGTTGGCTAATGGACTCTTGTTTGACAGGAACGTCATCCTGTGCACCGGCTTGTTTAGATCAAGAATAGTTCACCTGGCATCTCTCATAACAAGGATTTGTTTTTGTTTAAACCCCACCAATTTCAAACATCCTGAACAAAAAATAAATAAAAAAAGACATCACTCCATTCAATGTACTTTGTAAAACTGAAAAAAAGAAATCCGATAATCGTAATGATTATTACTTGGCGTTCCTCTGCGACCTTGTGTCATGGTTCTGTGCTATTTCCATAGCCTGGGAATAGACCAATCAGACTCCCTATGTATTCTCAGACTCACAAACCATCAACTGGAACAAACTATGATAGTGCATGCAGAACCGACAGCTGTGGCAGACTGGCTCTGTCTGCTGCAGGGAATCCTCTCAGACGTTCGTTAAACAGGAACGAGGCCCTCAGGAAAACCCATGCATCTGGAAAAACAACCCAAGGAACATTTCAGTTCGCTGTTTTAACGGTTATCTCCCCTTCGAATATCGCCGCTTTGCCGCGATGTTCTGCAAAAGAAGCGGCATTTGTTCAATACGGACACCTTTATTTGTCGTTATTTGCCTTTTTTTTGTTTTTGAGACGGTACTCATGCGATGAGGTTATCTAAACTGCTCCATCACATCCCTTTAATTGTAGATGTCTCAGAGGCCAGTTTAATCGTGGTAAAATACTAGCTTTCCTCATCAAGTCATTTGGTAAGTTAGTGGCCGGAAGAGCATTTCTCTGTGCATTCCTTTATAGTCACTACATCGCAATAGTAGTAGTCTCCCAGTCTTTAAGATATGGAACACCGTTGTCAAAACATTGTCCACTAAGAGATTGGTCCCACATATCATATGTTGCCTCTTGGCCAAACCCTCTCAGTCAGGGTCAAACCATGACACAAGGGGATGAGGTCATGTTACACATAGAGAAGGACGAAACACAGATATAAAATCACTCTCTCGATGTACATGTACTGTACATGCACACACACAACAGAATATCTAGCCTCATCATCACAAACAGGCACGCACACACACACACACACAGACATTCCTGTTCTGTTTGCATGTTTGTGCTCCCCGAGGTCTAGACAACATATCTTCCCACTGCTCTCATCCTCACTAGTTTCGACAGACTGTGATTGATGAGGTAGTGCTGCAAGCGGCCAAAATACACCGACCTTCCTTTCCCACCAACCCCTGTTACCCTGTCCTCCTCTTCCTCCTCCTCCTCCATCCAGCTCACTTACATGTTCTCATTGAGCAGAGAAGATTGTGAGTCCAACCTCAGACCTCTGCTGGTATACGACCAGCCAGTAAATAATAAAAGGGTCTCATAGCTCCTTATGGTGCCTGGTGTACTACTGTGCATGCGGTAATCAACACAGCATGGAGAACTTCGAAGAACGTATACTCTGAGGTCACAGAAAGCCAGGTTCCTTGTTCCACGTAATGGACATGTCAACCTGAGACATTGCAAACGCATACTCCTAAATCTCTCTGTTCTGTCTGCGACAAAGGTACGCTTAGATATCAATCCTTTTAAAAGCAGCCTGCTGAACCGCATGGGCTACTGGAAGGATCCAAACCAGGGATTGGAGTCCCAGGAAATGAGGACTGGACCTGAACCACAGCAGGGCAGTGCGTATAAGACAGTAGACACTACTGCTATTCTGAAGGTTCAGGATCACCCCCTTCACAGTGACTCTGAGCATTTACTGTTGTGGTAGTTTTGGGGGCGTCACGCGAGATGAAGGGTCTCCTTTGACCCTTGTGCCACTGGTATCTTCAACAGTCAATAGCACTTCAGCTGCTTTTACAAAACATTCCTGCTTTTTGAAGACCGTCTTAACATTGTTGCACTGTTAATTGTAATCCGGACGGACTAGGCAAGGTCTGTCGTTAAACAAACTCATGTTGTAGCAGTGGCTCTCAGACTGGATTTATGTGTTGCTGTGACCCTCCCTGCAAACCATCCTCCCCGCTAAGGGACAGCAAAGACAACTTCGTCACTGCGGCATCGACACGGATCAACCTCCGGGGCGCTAACCTTAACATACCGAGTGTTGTGTTTCTCCAGAAGACGTCCAGAGAGCGAGATGCATTATTCATATCAGCAGCGTTTATTACAAACACGTTTGAGCCCAAGAGATAACTTTACGCAACATCTGTGGTGTAAAGAAACACTCCCAGAGAACTTATCTCGGGTGTCTGGTGTGGGAGAGTGCTGGGAGCGCCTCACCCTCACAAGGGGTGAGGAAAGGTCGGCGTTGCACTCATTGGCCAAACCGCGAATCAACGCCCGGCACCAGGGTCCAAGAAAACGCCTCGCCAGACATCCATGACGTTCCTTTGAAACATGTTCACAAGTTCGGGTTTCTTTGAAACGGCGTGAAGAAAGAGATGTATGCATTACAGCGGGGAACGTTTGACTATTTGCCGACCGCGAAGTCTCTTTCGAGGGGGGGGGGGGGGGGGCTGAAGGGTTCGGTCGATGCGTTCACTGAACTCGTGCGGCCGGTGAGGCCCGGGATCGATGAGGGTTTGATCCCTGGATGATCTCGACTGATTCTCGCACTCCAAATGTGTGAGCGTTCTCTATGATATCCCTCGACGCAAGCGATAAAGATATATTCACAAAATTATTGATAAGTATGACCTGTTAAAGGCCGTATACTGCAATCCACACCATGAAGTTCACAAAATGCAATAATTTTCATGGAAATATTCCATAAATCCCTTTCATATTTTCAGTAAAGTCCATATGTTCTTTATTTATTTTACAGACGTTAACATGTGTGCTCTTATATAACTAACATGTGAGCCATAAAACAGTGGCTTAGTAGTCCAGACTTGACACTAAACGTGCTTGCTGTGGAGGGTATTGTGTGCAGTGAAGCAGAGAAGGGCAGGGCTGGGGAGGGAGCTGGCTAGCAGTGGACTCCAGGGTTCGAGAGTCATGGGGGTGCAAGTTTGAAGGTTCATTTGGACTACATGAGGCTTCCCACTCCCTTCCTCGGATGATTCACGGCGCGGATGTCAACACCATCTCTCCCTCTCCCTCCCGCTCTCTCTCAGGGCAAACGCACAACCCAAAAGAACACACACAAGCACATAAAACTAAGTATTACAAAAATATTGTCTTTAGCATGTGTGGTCTTGATGGAGACTGCCAGGAACACAAAGATAATCCCAAAGATTATTGCAATTAAAATGAGTATTACATGTGGTAAATTACTTATGGAGAACCGGTCGTAAAAAGTAGAAAGACAGAGAATTGTAATTTTATTTTCACAGACTAAGCAGCGGCAGAAAACAAAATATCAACCCCAAGTCACCCCAATTTCTCAAGTCAAAGAGGGGGGGGGTTTCAGCTGCGTTACGCTGAATTATTCGTTGAATTAAAGTCTATTTCATCTCAAAACAGAAGGCTTGTGACAGAACGGGGAACGGGGGGTGGGGGGGGAACGCTGGCAGTCGCTTTAAAAGCTTAATTGCGCCGGCACCCGCCCCTCACCGATACACATTACTTTATTGTTTCGCTAGAAAGGCTCTTTTCCTCCACGCTTGTCGGGCACATTTTTACAATTTCTTTTGTCTTTGAATAGATGTCATTTGCGAGACAAAAAGCATTCCCATGCATACTTCTATGGGGCTGTGGTGTTCATTCTTTTAAACAGGAAGTCATTCTGAGTTGAGTCTATTCAATCTCTGACTAACTTTTTGGCTGGGTGTCATTGGGCCGTCTACTTTCATTCTGATGCTGCTTAATTCCCCCTGGTGTGTGTTCCAGCTCCGCTGTCATGTGTGGAGTGGGACGCGGCGAGGGGGACAGAGTAATCGATGGGCAGATGTCCAAGAGGACGGTCCGTCCTCTGGCTTCGGATGTGTCCGCCAAGCATCCTTCAGTCTCACAGCCACACAAACATATGCATGCAATTACTGCAAAAATGTCAGGAGGTACCTCTTTGCATACGCGCACACACACACACACACGCACACACACACGCATATGTGCATGCAAACCAACATACACTTGTTTACACACGACCACACATACACACAAATGCATGTTGTGATTGCACATACACAATCTACCTACACACACGCTGTTCTGGACCCTATTCGTCGCTGTTTTTTATGCTGAGGCTTTTAGTTTATCGAGCCGTCTTTATTTGTTAGTACTTCCGGTTGGACCGGAAGTGACCTTTCCGGAAATGATTCCGCCGACTACTACTTGCGTTAACACCAGAGAAATCGCATCTTCCTCCTTCTTAGTCTTGCTAGCTGTATAATCGCAATGTTTGTAAGTACTGCAGCTCGTTAGGTCATTAGCAGCATTATATTGTGTTTATGCAGTTTGAGTGCATCCCGTTTTGTAACTGATATATATTTATGCTTGTGTTTCAGTTTCACTCTTTGAATTTGAGTAAACCTTCTTAATCGGCACCACGCTTCTTGGAGTTATTCATCATCAATTAGTTTAGCTGAACTGGATAGTGGGATTGCTGCTCAGATCCACCCAGACCAGTACACACGCACTCACTCACAAAAAAACACACATACATATTTGTATGCAAGCAAACACACACTTGCACAGGTACAGTCTAGATAAGTGGCTGGTTCATCTTTAGAGTTCCCGAACACATTGTAACCCACCAATGCACACACGCAAGACCCACACTTAAAGTCCACACTTGCACAAACAGAAAGACACACACAAATGGCCAATATGTAGCAGTCCAAAGCCTTCGCGGAATCTCAAACACATTAGTGTTGCTCCACCAATCAGAAAGCATTACGATGTTACTCCACTTGTAAGCCACAATGCACTGCAGTCGTGAGCGAGCCACTTAAACATCTGGAATTCCGACAGTTAACAATTAATCTCACTTTTTCTCAGTTCTGGCAAGACCGCTTCTGCTTCCTTCTCCCAAACCCCTCCACACTCCAGCTATCCTCTTTTGTCTTCTTTTGTGCCAACTTATGTTCTCATTCCCAACAAACTGTTTATTCCTCCTTGCCTTCCCGTCAAACCCTTATCCAACCAGGGGAGGAGATATGGGCTCTGGTTCGCGGTAGAAAGACCTGTCCAGGCTTCTCGTGTCAGGGTTTCGCCCTACATTTCTCCCCACATCCCCGTCTTTTCCGTGTCCACGCCAGTCCTCGCCTGCTGACTTAACTCGCTCCCTCGCCTAATTGGTGTCCGTTTCCATCCTGCTCTTGACAGACAACAACCACACACTCACTTCCCGACCTCTCCCCTCCGACAGCCAATCAGCGCAGCGTCAGATCAGAGGCAGCGTCCACCTCTGTGTCCGGGGCGCTGTGTCAGGGCTGAGCTCTCGAGGGTTAGGGCCAGAGGCAGGTTCTGTTGTCGGTAAATAAGCGCACACACAGAAACCCGGATTTTCTCAAGAGACACTTCAAGTTGTCCCCTCGACTGCCTACGCCTCAGAGTCAAGTGTTGTTGAGTGGATTTGGTGGTCAATTAACGCAAATGATAGTGTATTTGACGCATATCAAAACGTAAAAGTACTGCCAAGATGCACTTAGATACGCTCACTGAGATGTCATGTGCGGTACACTATTCACTGCAGTAGGCACACATTGGGATCCACGCATGCCATTATAAATACATATCCTTCTCATAGAAGGCCTGTCATGTGTCCGAGGGAGGTTAATAGTTAATAACATGCTGTGTGTGTGTTTGTGTGTTTGGGTGTGGCTGTGCGTGCATGCGTGCGTGCGTGTCTACCTACCTACCTACCTACCTAGCGGACCCGTCTTGCTATCAGACGATGCGATCTCGACCTACACCACCTGCTGCTGGCTTGTTTCTGTGGTTACCCTCCTACTCTGTAAATCTGGGCCGTCCAATCGATTAACCACCACTTTACAAGCACCTGGCCAATTGCTCCGCTTTGAGAGCCTCTCTGTTCACACCACCTGTTCCAACATTGATAGGATACCCCCCCCCCCCACCCTGATTATGATACAGCGCTTCTCAAACCAAGGCCAGAAAAATGGATATCTGTTAAAAACCCCACTCAACTTAGGACCCATCTCTGAGTGCCTGATGGGAAACAGGAGGACTCCGATGATGGGCTGTGACACACATCATGGCTCACAGCCCACACACAGCGAGTACAAGTCAGAGGAGGGCTGAAACTAACCCTGGCATACACCTCTTCTCCCCTAAATATCCTCTACGCTCCCCGGGGGTAAATAATGTCCCTTTGGTTTTCACATTTGGGGGCCAAGTGCTCGCAATTAGTTCCAGTTTGAAGGTGGTTAATCTCTAGAGGTGACCTTTTCCTCATAGTGGACCCTGTAGGAATTTAAATGAACTACCTAGCGATTGTCCCGCAAAAAGGAATCAAGCATTTCTCATTAGCTCGTAGATAAAAGGAGCAGGAATAGTTCACAGTGTTCAATCTTCCTCGTTGTAGATAATTACCACTTCATTGACGAAGGCAGTTAGTAAATGTTGGGACAAAACAAACACATCGATTTAAAGAGTAAGTGGGTCCGGATCAATGTAAACTACAGTATATGTGTTAGAGCGCGGCATATTAAAACATCTCTGTTGATGCAAAGACTACACTGAAGCCTTGCATTTGATTGGCCACAGATGGCTCAAGGTTGAACATGGATGACATCAGCGTTTGTCAAGAATCCAGGAAGTGAATTAATTCTGAGTGGGGAAAAACGACATGGCGTGATACACAGAGTATTCATTGAGACACAGTTGGAGTAAAAATCAAAAAAGTTACTGATAACACACCTCCTTGTCGTTATATTATCAGGTTCAATCAAATCCATCTTGTGGAAGTGGAAGGGTAGCAAAGGGGTGTTCTTTTCCACATGTTTGGACATAATTCAAGGGTTAAACCCTGCATATTTATGGTCAACCTGAACATGGGCGTTGGGTGTAGGGCCTTCAAGATTCTTGTCAGGTTATGAAACGAAAGTTGGCCAAAGTTTGAACGAATACATGAGTTCACTTTTAACCTCCCAGGCAGAGAATTGTGCATATCCTTCTAGAGAAGCAATATTGCTGCCATCATAATGTTTCACAGTATATTTCAACACTTAATTTCTGCCATCTCTAATTCTCCTTGATATTACAAGGGGAGCGCAGTAACCGGGCCAATTATTGTGGAAATGTCAAGAGGATTAATCGAAGCTCAGAATCAGCTTGCTTTATATTGGCATTGTTCTCATAAACCACTTTTTTCATTTCCCCTTTCATTTCTGGTGTGTGGAATTGTGGCATTAAAGACAAGGAGGGAAGGAGGAGAGCGCGAGAGCGAGAGCAAGAGCGAGAGCGAGAGGGAGAGAGAGAAACCGAGGACGCAGTGAGGAGGTCCAAAATGCAACCTTTGGCGCGCTGTGCCATTTCAGTAAGCGCGGCAAACGGACCACGAATGTGCGAAATAAATAGAATAAATAAAATAAGCAGCCTGCCGCTACAGAAGCACACTGGGATTCTTTTTCTGCATGACTGCAGAGACAGAGCGCACACCGCAGGCAGGCCAGAGGGCAGATGGCGCCGCCAAGCTGTGTGTGTGTGTGTGTGTGTGTGTGTGTGTGTGTGTGTGTGTGTGTGTGTGTGTGTGTGTGTGTGTGTGTGTGTGTGTGTGTGTGTGTGTGTGTGTGTGTGTGTGTGTGTGTGTGTGTGTGTCCTTTAAAATTGAATGTTTTAAGAGGCGTGTGCGTTTGTGTGTCTAAGGGATAAGGAACCATGTGTTCTTTTAAATGGTGTGTGCGCGCGCGTGCGTGCATGCGTGTGTGTGTGTGCTCGCACGTGTGTGTGTGTGTGTGTGTGTGTGTGGGTGTGTACATGCGCACACATCCGTGCATGCTTCTGTTATCACAAGGGGGACCAGAAGGCTCTGGTCCTTTCAGGACACAGGTGAGGTCAGTTTTCGACAACACACTGGAGGGCAGACACCAAACCAATACACAAACCAGCCTCATTCCCTACGCATTCCTCCCTCGCTACCACGGCGACTGTGAAAGGTGGGGAAAACCGCATCCTTAAAGTATGTGCAGGTAGGTCGTGGAGCTAGCATGCGTTCAGAAAGCTCCCCCCCCCCATCCCTCCCTCCTCCCCTCCCCCCCCCCCCCCCCATCCCCGTCGTCACGCCGACACCTCCATGCCTTATTCAGCGGGTCAGGATGCTCAGACGCTGTGAACCGCTTCCAAGGAACAGCCTGCCAGCGCCGTTCTATCTCTTATTCATTCCTCGCCGTCACCCCCGCACACTTTACCTTTTTACCATACAATGGAAATGAAAAGTTTGGCCCCCGAGTTTAACGCGAGTGGAAGTGTTTGTAACATACGCGGTCTAGAGATAGAGGAGAAGAAAAAGTAACACCTCAAACTGTTTCACAGTGAGATGAATGAGCCTACCCCCGCTTCAATGGTGGAGACCGCCGACCTCTGACCTCGTGGTGTCCTGTCTGGGATTAATAAAGTACATCTTATCGGAACTGAGAAACTGACTGTACTAAACAGCAAGTCATACATATATGCATACATACATACATATATAAATATTATATATATACATAAACACACACATTATGCCAAGCATAAGTGAAATTAAATAAATGGCCATTCAAAAATAGTTTAGTTTTTTGAACACTCGATTATTTTCACCGAGGCAGATTTACAGGTGGTGAGTCTACTAACAAAGCCTAGTGTTCAGAGGGTTGTTAGGAAATGGGGAAAAGAGAGACAAAAACGTTTCTGTGTGTGTAAACAATATCCAGCACAGTTTATCTGAACACTTGCAGTGGTTTGGAACAGTCAATACAGTTTCCCCACATCATAAGCCTCACTTCAACCACACCGATTCCTTAGCCGAACTTAACTGCATTTCATGTAAACATAAACATGTCTAGCCTTACACCTAATCCATATTCGCCAAGATAATCCTTAAAATTTGAAAAATTCGAAATCATATTCCAAACTTCATCTTACCTGATCCTAACATCTGGGAACTTCAGGTCGGGAGGGAGAGGGGATGGCTGCTGCAGACAGCCTGGAAGAAAAGCGTCAACTGTGGTGTTATTTCGCCCTCTAGTGGTCAATTATTTACATTTTAGTATTTTATTTATTTTAAACCTACCAAAAAATACCATTGTACATACATAAGACTGTATAAATTAAGGTACATAATGGGTAAACGTAGCTTCTTAATTAGGAAAGTAATATATATTCTCAAATAGGGGAAAACTGCAAGTCACGCCAGTGGTGAATAAAGCCACGTAAAACTGCTCAGCTGTTGAGGTCAAAGCTGGATAAACAGGGGCCGTTTGGAGACATGGCCAGGCTGGCCGGGCGCTCCCTAGTGGAGGGTGGGTTTAACTGCACCTGTCAGTAACCACTGAAACTACAGAGAAGGTATTCACTATTCTGTGTTTCACACAGACATCATGCATCTACTTGGTTAATCTGATATCTGAAGTCCAATGTTAGGCTTACTATTTAACAGTTTAGAAGCAGTCTATTTAAAGTCGCCGCCCTGGTCGGGCTCCACCAGGATGTTGAGGTCGTTGAAGTCGCCATGGTTGAGGCCTGGAACAGGTCAGAGTAAATATTATTTTACAGGGCTGTACGTTACAGTTCAACTTAAGTAGAAATAGTCGAGATTAGTCCCTTAGGTAACCTTTGAATTCTTAGAGGCTCCCGGTTGGGAGAAAGACTTCAAAGTCCATAACTGCAAGCTAAATAACAGGCAACAGGAACCACTTCAGGGCACCTGTGTCAATATCTCGCAGATAAACCTCTTCCCAGGGTGTAAGTGCCCTCCATTTTCAATGTTAAAATCCCGTTTCGAGCTAATGCTATTGCTCCCCAGATAAATTAATACAATTGAGGAAAAGTCGCCTGATACATCTATCCTGTTCAGGATAATACTTTAAGGTTGAGAACCCACCCTCTGTTATCATAATGGACGGTTTCCACTGGAGGCGGGAACATAATTAGCAACATAGTACCGAGGTTTGAACCAATAATACTTTAACTACACTACTATAGTAAACCTTTAGTTCTTCAAATTAATGACAGGGGGGGAATTAAGAAAGGCAATGAGGGTCATGCAAAACAAATCACTTTCACCCACTTTTTTCATTCACTTTCAGATGTGAGCAGGAAGAAAGAACGACATTACCTTACGAATAAGCCTGTCGCAGACACCTCGCTATAACCACCAGTAGAGGGCGCGCGAGTTTTTTAAACCACATATTTAATCCTTTCTCTATTGAGTGGCAAAGTCACGCCCTTTCCGGTAGAGACCAGGGACCGAAAAATATGAGTGGGTTTCAATGGCGAGAAAGTAATTATTTTCTTGTCCCAGTCTTTATGCTCCGGATAACACATACGTTGTTTGTGGACTTGAATGATACATTTTCATGCAAAGAAAACTAAACATTTTCGTCAAGAAGTTTGATAATGTTAGGTTTTTTTCCAAGGGGAGGATAAAAGCATCAAAAGAGGTGAAAACCATTATAAATTGGGGCATGTGGAGAGTTTCAGTTATGCCGATGGGGAGATTGTCAGTCTTGTCCACGCCAGTCACAGGGAGCGTGACTGCACATACGAGGCATGTAGTCTTTCTCATTGTGTTTTCTCCACAGCCTTTAACTGAACAATTGCACAATAAATGGTCAAACTCTTAACATGAAAAATTATATTATATATATATATATATGTATTATTAATTTCTTTCCATTGAAACCCATGTATATTTTTCGATCTCATAGGTCCCATTGGCTCTACCGGAAGGGGCGTGACTTCGCCACTCTTTCAATGTCTTCTGCTTTTGTCAAATGAACGCACAGAATACAGCAATTATTGAGGACATCTAAATGTAGGATGCTAAGGAGACTAGCTTTGTTCCTATGTTTGTTTATTTATGATTAAATAATCACAGCATCCAACTCTTGGCTCTTTGATCAACAATGTACAGAAAAATACAGCATACATTTCCTTCAGGTTCATTTAATCACATTGACATTGTCGGGATTATCCTTTAGGCACATGGGTGACATGATTTGGCACAGTGGTGTTCAAATCCACAACAAGTAACATCTGATACACTCACACACTCAAAATAACAAGTGTCCTCATTTGTCCCCGTCCCCTACTAAAACCCTCCCCTGGCCGTCCTGGAACCACACCTTCTCCACCTCCGCCTTCCCCAGGTCCCACAGCTGCCTGAGGATGCGCATGCCCGTGCGGGCCGTGGTCATGAGGTACTCCTCGTTGTGGGGCTGAAGCCTCACAGAGTGGCGGGCCATCACCAGAGACTGGCAGAAGCGGCAAAGCACCAGCAGGTAGAGGCAGTCCCTCTCCTCCGGGTTGAGGGGCACCACGCTCTCCCAGCCCTGCGTGACGGGCGGCCCCACCGCCACGGGGTCGGGGTGCTGGATCATCATGTACATGATGGCGATGGCCAGCTCGTGCACGTAGTAGCCGCTGTTCATGTCACTGAAGTCCAGGATGCCCGAGATCCGGTAGTCGCTGCCCTGGTCGGGCTCCACCAGGATGTTGAGGTCGTTGAAGTCGCCATGGTTGAGGCCTGGAACAGGTCACAGTAAATATTATTTTACAGGGCTATGCGCGTAGAAAAATTGATGATCGTCAATACATCAAATAATACATTTTTGGCATTTAGTGAAAAATTTGTTATTCTGCAACAGATTTTCTTATATCCTCAGACCTTCTGCATCTTCTTTTTAACTATTTGAAAAAAAACATTTGATTTACTAATCACTTAATCCAGGATATCCCAGGTGTCAAGCGTGGTTACACGCAGTGTAACAAGTATTATTCGTAAAACGAATAACTACCGATAGGAACAAGTATCGATTAGAAACAGTAAAAGACGTACACTTGCGGAACGCATGGCGTCTCGGGAGCACGCTGGTTTTGAACTCTTCTATAACGGCTTTGACTACTTCCTGGAGAGGGTCCCCGTCCATGCTGTAGACGTAGCCCTCGAGGAGAGGGACGTTGGACAGGCTCCAGATGAACGAGTCCCGTTGTAGCGCAGAGAGGTGGGGGTGGTCCATCTGTTGGAGCATGAATCACTCTTCAATATAACAAAGTGGAGAGACACACACACACACACACACACACACACACACACACACACACACACACACACACACACACACACACACACACACACACACACACACACACACACACACACACACACACACCCCCCCCCCTCTGTAGCCAAACCGACATCCAGTGAACCCAGAGAATGGTGGTGGCTCAGACCTACCAGTACATTTCCATCAACGGAGGGATTATTTTACCTTGAGAAGAACCTGGTCCATCCTAGCGGCCATTTTCCCCACATCGTACAGCAGCTGAGGTGTGTACGGCACCGTGGAAATGGTGGTTCCCGGGAGGTAGGTCAGCAGCCTCACCATGAACTTCTGACAGCCGAAGCCACAATCTTACAGGAGAGGACAGAATAGGAACAGATATTTTAAATGTCTGTTTGAGGATAAGGAAGGGCAGCAGGTTAGTCTTTTCCGAACCATCAATGTTTAGATGTCTTTCTGTTGAAAACCAAGATTTGTCGGGTTTGAGAATCTGAATACCATTGCCCTTGCAAGGTGTGACATCGTCACAAGCATACAATCAGCAGAGGGGGGGGAAGGAAAAGGGATTAAGCGAACGACAGACTTGACAGGTCCATGACAGCCAGTGTAGGTAATGGTTTTCTGCCAGCTTCAGCTTCAAAAAGGAATTAATTCATATTGAGAGAAAATTGTCATAATCCCAAAGAATTTTCCAAACACAGGCTGTGTTTGAAAATGATTTTGTGACACATATTGTTATTCTTTCCCTCATTAAAAAAAAAAGAAAGTAATATCCAGACAAAAGCGAACCACCATGTTCATTTTGTACACTACAGTTAATCCTAAAAAGAAAATTGGATCTCCAGATATGCTTTAAAATAGGAAAACCATGATGACGGAAAGATGTCTTGCTGGTTCAATTGACAGCTAAGGGCTTGAGGGAAAGTACTGAATGCTATTCTGCTGTGAGATTGTCATGATTATCCCAGCCAATGCAATCAAAGTTTCAGTGATTTTCACACCTCTTATCATACCCTGCACTTAAGGACATGAATAATAAATAAATGGAAGCCGGTGAGAAACTACATTTTCCCTTAAGACGGATGGCCTGGGTATGCTTTATGTTGAAATCATTTTCATAGGTTACCACTTTCAGGATCTGATTATTGATGGGTCGACTGAAGGCCAAGTTATGCTTTCCCTACCAGTCGCTGCTGAGCTTCTAACTATCTGCATTTCTTGACGCGCCTACTTCCAATTTACCTGAATGGAAGAATGAAAAAAGTCTAACCACCAAATTTTTTTCAACGACTTATTTAACTTAACAAATGTCCTAATTTGGTTGACGGGTAGTGGAACAATGTTGTCAGGTAGGTATATATACACATCCGACATCTGATCTGAAGTGCTCATGTAACCTGGGCTGCCCCTCCGAGGCAAAAACACAATGTTGGCGTGGAGGCTCAGCCAATCACAAAACCAGCAGGAGAACTTTTTCGCCACTCATGCCGTAGGTATGATTGTGTGCAAAAACTACACAGTTTCCCTCATTGAATAATTCACCTTTTACCAACATAGTTTTGGCTGTTTTGATGAACACTTCATCAGCCAGTCTGTACTTAAGAACAACAACATAAACAAATAGATTCATAGATTATAAAATGGATTCAATCAAAACCGAATTGTATGTATTTCTTTTAAAGAAAGAGCTTACTCTGCATTCTACGCCCTCATTTGACAATGCTTTTTAAGTGTTTTCTGGCACATCTTTCTTTCCTTCAGAACACTGTGTGCTACCTTCAAAGTAAAGTTAAGTTAACATTCTATTCGTCTTTGTAAATCCTACGCTGCCTTGGCTCTGCCGACTGAAATCCAGGTGGGCGTGGCCGGGTGGCAGAATCAATAAAACTTGTGTGTTTCAGGAGAAGTTTCAGGAGACCAAAGACAAGCAACACGAGTGGTGTTGAGATATGTTGGTGTTGAGTGTGTTTCTGTAACCCTTCTGCCTTGGAGCCTATTGTCTTTGAGTATTGCGTGTGAATAATGATGAAACAGTGTTTAAGGAGGGTCATGAAGGCATTCCTGTTTAGGTGAACAATATTCTGCTGGTTAGTCGTTGCAGCAATGGCTAGCGCTGTTCACTGGTTGACGTTGTTAACCGTTGGCCATTTATGTAGTTTTATGTATCTTATTTAGTTTCGTTACGTATGCGTTATTGATTGTTAACTGATGTGTGTTCTTTCCTCTAATGTTTCAGTGCAGAAAAGTCCAGCCTTGTGTGTTTATTCGAGGACTTTTGAATGCCAACTGGCTGTGTAACTTTGAACAAGTGAATGCACTGCAAGGGGCAGTACACCTTACACTGTCTGAAACATATCTCTGGTGTCTGGCCTTGTGCGTTGACGATGGGGTTGTAAACAGCCCATCTGGATGAGATAAACCTTCTCGTGCTCAATTATACGACAAGCAAATGAGTTTTGCTCTGCGAAAAAGCAAGGGGAACGTGAGCTACTTTCACCTTTGAAACGTTGAGCAGAAAGTTTAGACCTGGTAGGCTATATTAAGGCCATTTGGTCTCGCTTTAAAAATTAATATCTTTGCCAAAAACACAAACTCAATGACAACTGCAATATGTGTTACATAATACGTTAATAAATTACCCCTCTCTTAACTTCCTCTACTGTTTAACTTGGCTCTGCTAAAATTCCAAACAGGTACAGAGAACATTTTCTCAATAATGTCAATGAATATGGGACTGAATCATAACCTAATGGCTAAGATGCAGTGCCAGATAAATAAAAGTACTACATCGACGTCTGGATGTATAATATTATATATAATATAATATATTGACAAATAATATTTCAACAATACTTCTTAATTTCTTCACATTCACTGGATGAAACAATCACAACGGTCTCAGGAAATATGAGACAAACTTGTTTAGGACAGTATTTCCATTCCTGAGATATAGCCGTTTTCGCTGTGTACTTTTCTCTTTTATAGCATGCCATGTGGAATAAAATTACTTATTTTTCTTACTTGCTTGTTTCTCTGACTATCTCTCATCACGTGTGTTTGCTTTTGTCTGTTAATGTGTCTCACAATTGGCTCCTGATTCGCAGCACCCTACTCGTAGCTAGTGATGTGGGACCAAGAAACAAGGGGATTTTTTCAAACATCAAATTATTATTTTTGGGCCGAACTTGTTACCACTGGTAGTGTAGTCTGGCTGAACGGAAGTGGACAGCGTCTATTGCTTAGCGGCCGACTTGGCCGCGACTCCTCCCCTTCCGGTTGCTGGCGTTACCGTATTGTGCTCCCCCTGAAACCCGAAAACTAGGCAGTATGGCGAGTTTTGAAGAGGACTTTGACGGCGCTGTAAAGTTGGCATGTTTGGCTCTTTCCGTGGACACATCTCTGGACAGTATAACATTGTTTTCCAAAGAGACACATAGCAGTTGGTGGTAAATGGCTATAGGCCTACAGACAAGTTTTCGAAATTGTTTGTGGAACTAGACATCCAATCTTGTTTAATTTTAATATAATGTATAACTGATTACTGACTATCTGATTTCATTACAATGGTAGGACCACAACATAGCCTATTTTGACATTACCTTGGAGACTCCGTCTGGCAGGATTCTCCCCGGGGACGATGCGTTTGCGGTCACGACTATCGCCGGTTGGTGTTGATTTGGCGCATCGTTTCACTCTGACAGCGGCATGAGCGTTTGACATGGATTTAACCAATGAACCGATCCGTTCCACTTCACAATAGCTCCTACGGTATTTCTTTAGTAGTGTTCTACAAGAACCACATATAAATGTTAAAACGTCGTTCGTTTTTATAGGTCCCGTGAGCTCCTCAAGGGCCAAAGTGTATGGTGGCTTGAAATCATCGTGACAAAGAGTCAAACGATGTTTGTTCTTTTTATCTATAAAATTATCTCCACATAGGTGACATACATCGTTAATGTTTTTTTGTGGCGTTTGGGATTGAGCCATTTCTGACAGCCTCTGAACGTCAAGAAGTTCCGTCAAAATAATTTCCCCCCCGGCACTATTTTGCATGGACACAACTGCTGCTTCCCGGGCTTAGCCCCGCCCTAGACGATTGTGATTGGTTTAAAGAAATAAAAACAGGCCCGCCCAGTTTCCCCACGGATAGACGGCTCGAGGTAGCGTGGCTCCAGACCATTCTACTTGCTGTAGTTTGCGAGACTACTGGTAGTGTGACCAGTTTATTCATAAAACAATGCATGTGTAATCCATTCTTGTTTATGCCATATATCCCCCAGTATAAGATTCAGTCTGGTCCGAATGGTTATTCCCAGTAGAACCGATCTAAAAAAAATGGATGTAAAAATGTGATTTAACCCATGGAACGCTGGCATGATTTGGCTATACAGACATTTTTGAGATTTGTTTGGAGGTGGAAAAAGGTTACCAGTTTGTCATTAAAAAACGATATTCAAAAAACATACATCATGTACCCAAACGGGGCTCAAGCGCTCCAACATGACAGACCCGAGTCGCTCACCGATCTCCTCGAGGTTCATGAGCTCCCCCGCTGCGTTGCGCACGGCTGTCTGCGCAGGTATGCCGTGCTCCTGCAGAAAACTCATCGCCTGCGTCTGGACGTCGATCACAGTGGGGTTCGTACTGTCCGCTGAATTCATGACCTTCAGCACGTATTCGCCTCCACCTCCGGGTGCCACAACGTGGAAGTTCTGGTCATCGTAGCTGGGTAGAGGGCGGACGGTGGACCGCTCCAGGCCGTAGAGCCGCTGTACGAGCTCCAGCACCTGAGCCTCGCTGAGCCGGGGTTTGGTCGTCTCTGACATGGCTGTAGGTCCCGGGACGGAGCTCCTGCCTGCATGAAACCACCAACGCATGCAATTCAATAAAAGTAGGACAATGCACCGTTATTCCATGTAGTAAAACTAAGTGCACGGTGTTATCGTTTGATATAGATATATATTTAATATGCATCGTGTCTTACCAGTTCAGCTGAACTCATGCAACGTCGACAACTTTGTGAAAGGCTGTTAGTTGATCCAAATCTGGGCGGGCGGCCAGCGGATATTATTCGCTGGTGGGCTTTTATTTTGAAACTCCACCTCGGAATGTTCTGAAACTTCTTGGGTGACCCTATGGGGTCGTGAACTATAACCCTGAAGTGAAATGAGCATGGAATAACAGGGCATTTTCTTTTAAATCGAATCCAAAATCATATGTAATATGTCTCATATTGGAATGTTTGGTGGGATTTTATTTGGGAGTAAATATCACAACGGCCGTACACTTCCTTTGATTGTATTTGCTTTTATTGACTGTCTTTTTGTATGTACCCGACGAATGCTTTTATTTTAAACTAGTTCTGAGACGCTATTACCGTAATGGCTAGTATAAACAGGTACAGCAAAAAACTGTGTCGGCTGGCTTGACTGACGATCTCGATCTCGATTGGTCGGCTGGCTTGACCGCAGTTGGGTTTGTCGGATAACGGAATCGCGTAGCAAAACGTTTCTTCCTATATTATATAATACCTCAGTCGGTAAAACGGTGGTGGTTGTTACGTGCCTGGTTTTATAAATACCCCCGTGTTGTGTACATGCCATTACAGTGCATTCACCACCGTGCAATGTGGTAAGAATACACCCAGTGATGCTGATACGTGATACAACCAGTCCCTCCCTCTCTGATCTCTCGACTCTCATCACAGCCATTAACTGAAAGGCCCGCCCTGTCTCTCGCCAGTAACGTCTATTTGGAGCATTCCGTTCCATGGGGTCCTTCGTGAGACGTTCAACGCCGAGGTCAAAGGTAAAGCTGTACAACAATAATTTCCAACCAAGTCATTTGATTGGACAAGAGGCATTCCATAAGTGCTGATAGAGAGAGAAACAGGGCTGGGACTTTGACCTATACCATAAACTCCACTTTACAGGTGTTTCTGATAAACGTTAAATACAATGATATGGTAGGCTGCTCACAAATCAGAATCACCAAAGTGATTGTCGACAGACTCTTATTAATTTTGTGCAAAATAAATTGGAAAATACAGATACATAGTAGCTGGCCACCGTAATAGAGACCTTAATGAAGTGAAAGCTGTGTGCAGGCCAGGGAAATGGTTGTGTTGCTTGGCAACAATCTAGTCCAGCTGTGTATCTATTTTTGTTGGCGAGGCTAAATAAATTATAAGATATACCAACTGATTTTAATATGTTGTCGCTTATTACTGTTCTCTAATAAATGGCACATTTAGCAATGTTGTATAAAAGCACCTGCTTTGTTTACCGAGCCCTGAGGGGAGTTAATTATTTATTTGTTGCCACGACTGGGGCTCCTAACACGTTACATCTCTACAGGGTGAGTTAATACGGTGCTTCGTATAGCCACCTGTGGCGTCTTTACTCTTTGAGGAATCTGTCCTTGAATGGCCAATTGCACACCGTGTGCTGGGATGAATAAACCCTTGTGATGAATACATTGTGGGACTTGGATCGACTAATTTAACGCATCTGAGGGTTTTTGACGATTGCGGGGACACGGGCCAACTCTGGGGCAGATGCCCGCGTGGCTTGCCTTCACATGGGGGAAAATGATTGCCGGCCCTCTAGGATGCCCCTTCATGCAATCCATTATGAGGCTATGCCCCTGTAGAGCAGGACAATTCGATAAAGTGTCTGTGTGGTCTGGCCAAGTTGATTGGACTCTGGGGCTGGGGGAGGTTGCACACCTGCTGCACATTGAGCAATCAACGTGCAGCAGGTTAGACCAGCCATCTCCATACGCACTGCAGAGTTCTCCTAGATGGCAGCAACGCCAGGCCATGTATCCTGTATTTACAGCAAACTTAACCGGGTTTAATCATCCCAGCACAGTGGGCAATAAACCGGAATAAACACCACAATCTCACGAGGTGTCACGTAAATCCCTTTAATTTATCAAGTTAAGAAAACCAACATTACTCCATCAATCAAAGATCAGGCTGTTTACGTGAATAAAAAATAGTAATATTATCAAACATAAGTTATTACATCAACTTTACTAAGCTCAAAAACTTGTTTGAGGACCGTGGTCCTACCACCTTAATTCTGTAGGGTATGTATGACACATCTCCATATTCTGAGGCCCCGTCCACACGAAGCCGAAACAGGCGAAGCCGTTACGGTTTCGATCTATCCGGTTTCGCAGTATCTCCGTAAAGACGAAGCCAAGCGAAACCGGGTAGATCTGTAGAAACGCTGTAGTACACTTTCCAGGCCTATAAGGAGCGCTGCTTCTGCTACAGAAATCCTTGTTGTTGTGAGTTCTGAGACTCCGCGGGCTTAACAGTCATTGGCTAGAGGGTCGAGGGGTGGGGCGATGACGTCATGGTTTACGGTTTCAGTCGGTTTCAGGCGTCCACACGAATCCAAAACGAAACCGGGTAGATTTGAAACCACCTCCGAGGGTGGTTTCAGAAGTTTGCGGTTTCGGTCAGCGGATTCGCCGGCTTCGTGTGGACGGAAGGCCGAACCGTACAAGACCTTTGCGGTTTCGCCATGAAATCGGCTTCGTGTGGACGGGGCCTGAGACACCTTCTTCAAAAACTGCTTGGAACTGGAAGTGATCCAGGTCTCGAGCCTGACCAGAGGACCATTGTCATTATATCATCCAGTTCCAGAACCATTCCACACAGGGCTTCTTGGTGCAGAATGCAATGATAGGTTTTCAGAGTTGTGTGGCAGAACTTTTTATGCATTTTTCACCTTTTTTTTTAAGATTTTCAAACTAATTTGAAGCTCCCGCAGGCCACATAAAATGAGGTAGCGGGCCGGATTCGGCACGCGGGCCTTGTGTTTGAAACCTCTGCATTACATAATAGGCATTCATTTAGGAGAGAATTGGGTGTCGGCTTGGCTCAGGAGGTACAGCGCGTTGACTTGTTACCGGAAGGTTGCTAGTTTGATCCCTGGCTCCTCCTAGTCGAGTGTCGGAGGTGTCCCTTAGCAAGACACCTTTACTGCTCCCGACGTTGTAGACTCTGTCGTCGGTGTATGAATGGTTGTAAGTCAGTTTGTTTTGTATTTTAGAACAAAGCAATATCCAAAATCTGGATTGCAAACGCATGCACCCCTCCCTCCCTCCCTCCCTCCCTCGTGCCACTATCAGCACGTTCATTACACCATCGTCAATGTGTTTCAGGCTGGACACGAGCTGAATGGCAATACTTAAACTTAATACACCCCGTCTATGCACAGCACAACTTTCAATCTGGCTCGGAAATCAAAAGTATCCAGGGTAATGGAAATCGAAAGGATGTCATTTGCTACATGGCCTCTTGAAGCGGCGTCCATTTTTTTTGTGTACGTCTCCGACCCGTTCTTTCATTTCCTCGGCTGCATGTTAGGGTATCGTAGGAAGAGATCTGGGATGAGGAAGGAAACAGAGGAAATGGATGTGCTCAGTGTGTGAGCAAGAGGTATGTGGGTTGATAACATTAGACCTTCGCCACAACAAGGTCCACTTATTATTCATTTATTCCACGGGTGTTGCGGTATTGGTATATGATACTCATGCTGCCGAAAAAACTTTTATTTTAATAGTGAGGTCAAGTCGGGCATTACAATAAAAGAACACACACACACACACATGAAAAGGGGTAGAGTCAAGAGCATGAAGACCATGAAGTGAAATAGCCGTATGAATTTAAACCCTTCTCAGAAGATGGGGAAAAACAAGCAATGAACCCGAAGCACATTAACTCTAAACTGCATGGCTCACCATTGGAAGATCAGTGTCTCTGCTTTAAATAACATGAAACACCAAAAAAACACAATGATGCACAAAATAATAAAAAATAAGCAAAACAAACCCATATAAAAAATAATATCTGAAACAGATGGAAGACGGACCCCCCAAATGGAATGGCTGACATGAGCCACCATGATCACTCAGTGACAGTGTTTGTCTTTCAGACTGATGATTTATAGACACCAGCTACAGACCTGCCATATGGCTCAGAGCCCAGGAGAAAGAAGGAATGTGTGTCAATACCGATCATCCATCTACCGATGGGTAAATGAATGTCGAGGTGACCTGGATCAGCCCCATCGCCCACTGGTTGGCCATAACCAGAGCACATAGACTGGCATGTGCAAGCCTTCATGCACTGTGTGGCTTCCGGCAATGAGGAATCCGTAGCTATCAAACCAAATATATTGAATATATATATTGGGACTACACTTTGTTCTATTGTGTGTAATTTTTGTCTGTGTGTGTGTGTCTCTTTTTGTGTGTGTGTCTCATTTTGTGTGTGTGTGCGTGTGCGTGTCTCTTTTTGTGTGTGTGTCTCATTTTGTGTGTGTGTGTGTGTGTGTCCGATCTCCCCAACGCTGGAGAGATTGGAAACGGTAGGGTCGAGAAGGGTCCCACACTTGCAGATAGACCTTGAAAAGTAGATGGACTTTGAAAACACGCATCACAGAAAGATCACCCAAACGTATCTCCTGGGCACAGAGCTCAGCGTCATCGCTGAAGTGAATCTACTCTGCGGTTATTGGAGGAAAAAACACCCGGGGCGGTCACCAACCATTAAAAGAACATCAAGCACAGAAAGAGAAGGCAAAATACACCTGACCATCCACATGTAAAATAGGTTTCAATGAAGAATGGGTAAAGAATCAATGATTTGCTCTTTAACCATGGCGTCCAAGACTGACTGCCAAGAGAGCCTGTCTACAGCTGTATTGGCTCCCATCTTGTGGAGAGGCTGGAGGGTTACATCATGCAATGGTGACCATGTTTTGGTCCCAAACGTTATCTATTTAATGAATGAATGAGGGGTTGGGGTGAGCTAAGCCAATTTCTGCTCCAATCCCTGTTCTCCTCTCTCGGACATGTCATTCAATGTATTCATTCAACAGTGTTTTTTATTTATATTTTATAACTTTATATTCAATACGTGTGAGAACTATTGATGAAATACTGACAGTATAGTTTGGGGTCTGTGTTATTGTGCTCCCAGTGTTTGGGGAGGTAGGCAGGGATATAAACAATTCAATAATTGTTTTAATATTTATTCCATAGTATGGAATAATGTTCCATAGAATGTATTGGAAACACTGTGAGAGTCAGGCCTTTAAACTGATATAATGCAGTGCCTAACAGTAACAGCACACCTCAAGAAAATTGAATGCAATGGGCCATTTTAATGGACAGACATATCACGTCCCAGAATGCAATGCACTGGTTGGTCTGTTTCTCAGGCACTGGTAGGACTGTATGGCTCTCCAATGTCTGAGCAAGTGCAATGCCTTTTAGTGCTTATCATGTATCCTGTCACTCAAATTACATTTATTTATATAACATATATATATATATATATATATATATATATCTACTCTATTAAGATTATGACTACTACTAGTAAAACTTCAATTGAAATGGGTATACCTTGGCTTAGAGAGTATGCTTTAGTCCTACCTGGAATGAGCGAAACGACAACACAAAGCACTTTTCCTTGTATGACTTATAATTATGTCATTGTAGAACCACTCTGTCAAATATGCATAATAGTCAAATAAATGTATTGTGGTAAGTGCTCTATGCAAATGCTAAGCTTGCAATAAATGCACCCACTCTGGCACCTAAATACAGTGTGAGGGAAGAGCGTCTGAAGTCAAGTCATTTAGCACACAGCCCAGGGGTATAGTAATGCAGTACAATGATACATGGCTGTACTTCAGACTGCAGATGCCATTATTTGGCGATCAGAACCGAATGGGTTGGGGATTGGTGTGGGCAGCAGGCACATATGATCTGGGTCTCCTGTTTGGTTCCAAGAATGGTTGCTTATAAATGAAGAGTCCAATCAATAAAAGAGCATGCGATACGTACGACCTTGGAATAGGACCACAGTTATGCATTTAAAATTCTGGATGGCTTGAATTAAAAGTATTTTTATTAGATCACAAGAGAGATTGGTCTAGGTTTTGAGTGCTCAGGAAATAGTCTTTATTCAATCTTTATATTAAATGTATCCAAGTCCAAAATAAATCAAACATTAATCTGTAGGATTTGCTCATCAAATATCGATGTTTTTGACATAAACCTTGCTAAAGATTGGCCTTTGAAGTTCCAGATATCGATTTTAGCTTCCCTCTATTCTAGCAGCGTATTTAAATATCCTTATTCCTCCAAGGTCTCCCCCCCCCCCAAGATCATTGAAAAACCACCTGCTTGGATTTCTTCTAGTTGCTTGTAAATCTATACTGTTGACAATTCTGGAGACTAATTTTGCCATTATTTCCTGCTATATTGAAGAATAAAGAGAAAGAAGGCTTTTCCTTACCCTTAGGAAAGTAATGTGTAGATACAGGTATATTCAGCAAAACAGGCTTAGTGTTAGTCAAGAAGTCATGAAAAGGATCCAATTTTATTTGTAAATATTTCACATTGTCGCACAGATGTTAAGGAATCCACTAAACACAACATAAGATATAACAAAAGCAGAACTACCCTGCTATCTTCATCAGCAGAGAAGTTTGAAGGACAGTAAATATCATGACTTTAAAGCTTCAATGATGGATTTTAGCTTACCCATTGTCCCGTAACATATCACTTGCAAACGTCCCTGCAAACAGTATTTATGATGCCAGGGAAGATTAGATTTTCATTTTGGCGTTTTTGACGTTCTTCTCGACATGTGGTGGAATACTGTCATGCTCCTGTCTGAGCCAAGAGATTAAATAGAGAGGTATAGAACCTTGGTGTCATTCATCAATGCAATATTATTATTTTTAAATAATATAACGGTTTCTTGACTTTTAAAATGTTTTACTTTTGATGATGTATTGCTTGATTTAAATATTCGACATGATCATGACGATGTTTATCATATTAAAAATTAATATACTGTATATATAATACATATATATATATATACTGTATTATGTAACACAGTAGAGGCTCCTAGCTAGTGTTGGTGCCAGGTCTATATCGTATGAACAGGCCTGGGGAAAACATTTGCATCCAAACCAAACCCTTTACCAATGAAACCGAATAGTGCTTCTCACTGTTGCTAAGATACCAAAGGCCACTGATGGACTGATCACACAGATCAGCGCGCTAACCGAGGCTGGCGCTGCAGAAACGCCATGGCATGATGCTTTGTGCAACATGTAATTTTATCTTCTCCTAACCCTCTTTTTGAAGGAATCATGGAAACAGAAGAAAATGCACAAATGTCTTAATCAAGACATCCCCCCCCCCCTGTATGCATTAGGAAATCCTCACAATGTATGCTAATACAAATAACACGCTCATTAGGTCTTTCCCCTGAAACAAATAAAACGCATAGAGAACCGTGCACATGCCTCTTTGTCATGGCAACGCCACTCCAGAGAGGTACGCGGCGGCAACAACACACAACGAACAAAACACACCCGACATGTAGCACACCACGACTTCACAGGAGGCCCTGTTAGAAATAATATAACCTGCTTATCTCTGATGAACCTCACTCTTAACTCGGACACTTACGGAGCCGACCTGAGTCAGGATTTGTGGCCTTAAAACATTTTATATCGATAAAATGGACTCGACACAAGCCGGGCTCTTAGGTTCCTTTACTTTTCTTTAATTTGTGTTTTCCTTACACTGCCGCTATCATATTCTCACTGGGCGAGTAATTCTGTCTTCTATTCCAATCGATGAGCGGAGCAGCTCCCAGGCCAGTTCCTTAAGGTGAACATAGAACTTTTTTATTCAGGATGAAGAATGCCAGTAGAAGACGTGAGGTGCCTCTCAAGAGATGTGCTCAGAAGAGGGACGCCGTACCATACAAAGATCGCCATCAGGGCTGCTTCCCCCACTCATCGCCAGATCTGTGATCCAACCATAGTGGTTGATTACAAGTCACAGCTTTTCTGAATCACGCATTCAAGTTCTATTTCCGTGCTACCTGAATCTATAAAAAGGGGGATGGGTGAGGGTACTGTGTTCCAGTCTAGCGAGGTATTTTATTTAGTTTTACCCTGGATATCCTCGTTTGTTTATTGTAATGTTTCCTTTTGTATATTAATGTAATGTTGACTTTCTTAAAAATAAAGACACTAAAAGGGCCAACCACTGTTTGTCCCTGTTTTATAAAAATATCATTTCGATTTTACTGTGCCATTAATTCATAAATTGAATGGGCCATTTTCGAAGTTATTTTCTTGTGTGTATTTCTGCTGTATTTTGATGGGGGGCTGAGTTGTAGAATAGCCATCTTGTATGTGTGTTTTAGTATTTGGTTAGAGTTTGATTGTTTTTGTAGTGGTAATTTATTCATCATTGTCCTACATATTTGTGATGATTCTCTTCTTCTAATCTAGAATCCCTGAAGTACTCTCTGCGCAGTTTATACCCATACTGTTAACTTTCTTTGTTTGTCTATTTATCGATTAATGTCTTGAGAAAGCTTGGATTTTTGGTACAGCAGTCTATTATATCCAGTTTATTCTGGGTTTGCTCTATCGATTAGTATCTCCTCACAATTGGCATCGTAGATCAGATAATACACAGACGGCTCAATGCTGTATAGTTTTTTCTATATGTTTTATATTTGTATTTGTTTTGGTTTATGGCTCTGTGATGATTGGCATAGCTAAGTCTAGTGGTATAAACGGTGGCAGCTGCAATTAAGAGGATCAGCCTTAACGAGCTCAGGCCACTTCACAGCCTCTTCACTGAATATTGGTCGGTAGTCTGGAGGACATTCGAGCCATCAGGGATCGGGTAATGCAGCTTCAGGCTGAGAATGAACACTTGAAGTCACAAGTGGCAAAACATAGAAGTGTTTCACAACGAACTGGGCCATCTAATGAGCCTGACCCCTCCACCTCACCAAGTGTCACATACCCCTGCTCCTGCTCCAGTACCAACTCAATGTATGCAAGTTGCCCCCAGCCTTATAGCTCTTTTTTTTTTACCAGCGCTGTCAGAGGGAAGGGGAATCTCTCAGACCATTCTCAAGTTTTAAAGTCCCTGATGGATGTCATTCGTAAATGTCATTCGTAAAACGCCTGGTGGCATTCCATACTCTCACCAGATATTGCGCGGTTTATAGGACATGACCGTGACGATATGCTGTGTGAACTGAGGGGGCTGAAGTGGAGCATCAGTCAAAACAATGTGTCATTAACTGTGCTCAGTACTGCCATTGGGAGGGAGGAACAGGGAAAAACCGGGAGAAGCAAAGGGTTTGTCCTTCATCCTGCAATAAATACAACAATTCAGAGGACGGGATGTAGTTGGGTCTCACTCTAGCTCAAAGAGTGTATTAAGACATAGCAGATATATACTGTACATAGATATTGGCATCCTTAATATAACCTCACACAGGCACATTTCATAAAAAGAGACTCAAAACCCGACAGTTTCCCAGCAGATAGTCGACCAATTTGTCTGTGATGTAATAAGGCAGGACACATAGTCCGGTTCTGTACACCACCTCAATTCAGTTCTTCAGATGGGATGTCAAGCACCTGTCGATGAAGACTGGCCGCCGATCCATAAAAGAGCATAGTGGTGTTGACCAACAATGAAAACCACCCCACTAAACTACACTACACTACACTACACTACACTACACTACACTACACTACACTACAACAACGCGTCAGTCCTCTCTTGGTTTTTATTATTACCTCCGATTTAAAAGGTGTTTTCAAAGCTGGCAGTACCCTTACACCGTCTTGCGGGGGATGTAATTGGAAGCAAACGTAAAGCTAAGGGACATGTAAGTGCTCCATTGTGTCCATTAGTCAGTGCCCAATGGGCACAGTGTCCTATTTTCTTTTCCCTTGCTGAACTCTTTGTTCCTTGAAATTTACGCAAGTCATGCTGGCAATGTCGTCTGAGGATCAAGAAGGCCAACAAACACTTATTGCTTTTGCCAGCAGTGACATTAAGTGCTCAGAGCGTAATATGTCTAACTACAGCTTAAGGAAGGGAGATGCTTCCTGTACCACCTCCAGAGTGCAAGTTGTTTACCACCTTGTATCTCTGAATTAACCATGTGTTGAACATGACCCTTTCTCAGACTCAGACTTAGCCCAAAATCTCGATACCACAGAAGATTAAAATAACATTTCATCAAGAATCATGTTTGCATCCTTGAGCAGGATGACTAAACCCCCTAACCGTGAATGAACAAAGGCCGCCGTTTAGTCTGGCCATCCTAAACCCCATAGTTTAAAACACAATTAATTAATTAATTAACAAATTTAAATTACTTCTGGGGTTGTCATGGCAATAGACCTACCATGAGATTTAAGTTGAGATGCCTTAGCTTATTTTAGCATCTCAGTCGGCGTAGCTTATCAGCTTTGTTTATCAGATTTATTTTATAATATTGTGTGTGTTCGGGGTTCTCCTTACGAACCGATATTGTTTTGCTGGAGGGAAACATGGGACCATATATGCATGACATAAACATGACCCTGGAGGCACTGGGGACGCGGCCCTTGGAAGCCATCTGCGGACAACGGACATTATTCAGGTACCAGGAAAAGTCCAAGCTATGGTCTAAATCCCTGTATACACAAGGCCATAGACTCTGTTTGTGAACATTATTAACATTAATGAGCCGCATTGAGAACATCTGTTTAATCATTCCGTTGGAATTGACACCCTACATGAAACCTGGGTGCTGGTGGAATAAATCCCTCTCATTAAGTAGCGATTTGCATTTAAAGGAGGCCATGCATGCTTGATAAACACCTGCTAAGCAACATGTTCCCCCTAGTCATAGGAAAGTTACAGCATCATACGCTCGCTGCTATGTGTGAGCGAGCATGGTTTACAACGAGTATGAGGTTTAGTAAGCAGGACAGGTGCTGTAGTACTTCAGCCGAGATGAGGGACAGTCTAAAAGAGTACTTTATTGATCTGAAAGGCCATCAGAAATCCGTTTTTATAAAACCTTTCAGATTTGACTTTCCAAAAAAGCACAAAATGTCCAGGATAGCGTGCATAGAATATATTCGATTATTGCTATTGATGTGCATGACGATGTTTTGGTGGATTACAAACAACTTATTGAGAAGGAAAACCTCTCGATCAAAGAGGAGTGAAATGAACTGTAGTCTCTGTAGCCTTGGTTTGTTTGTGCATGTGCATGTCCGTTTGTGTGTGTGTGTGTGTGTGTGTGTGTGTGTGTGTGTGTGTGTGTGTGTGTGTGTGTGTGTGTGTGTGTGTGTGTGTGTGTGTGTGTGTGTGTGTGTGTGTGCACACGCATCCTGCTAACGGCCGAAAAGTTCTTATGTCAAGAAAGCCATTGATCAGGGCTTTCAGCCAAGTGCAAACATTCTCGTCCTTCAGCCCGCTTCTCAAGTCTGTACGGAGTCAGGTCGATTCCACCGATTCCAGCATCACCTCTGAATGCAGACAGAGAACTGGCCTTTGTCATGGTATTATACTCAAAGGTTGGGTATGGTATTCTCTTTTTTGGCCATTTTTGCAAAATTACATGAAATCCTTATCATAACCCACTTACAGCTGAGTTAGAAGTACTGACATGAAAATTAAACAAGTCAATCATCTGTGGAACGGGCAGGGCTCGAAATACTCGAGCTGATGATTTCCAGAACCACCAAGTGGCATTGGACAATAAGTACGTCAATCAAACGGTCGTACTGCACTCCCCCTCCCCCTCCCCCGCTCCTCCCCCCGGAGTCAGAGTCAGCGTAGGACCATTTGAGTTGTGTGTTTTCAAAATCAAAGTCGTCATGAAAAAAAACATAAGGGGTAACACTGTTGTCTTTGTCAAATAAAATATAAGGGGTAACACTGTCGTTTTTTATCAGTCGTCATGAAAAAAACATAAGGGGTAACACTGTCGATATTTATCAATTAAAACATGAGGGGTGACACTGTAATTTTTCTTTGGTCGTCTTGAAAAAAACCATAAGGGTTAGGGTTAGGGTTGTTGTTTTTAATTGGTCATCATGAAAAAAAACATAAGGGGAAACACTGTTGTTTTTTATTGGTCGTCATGAAAAAAAACATAAGGGGAAACACTGTTGTTTTATATTGGTCGTCATGAAAAAAAACATAAGGGGCAACAATGTTGTTTTTTATTGGTCGTCATGAAAAAAAACATAAGGGGTAACACTGTTGTTTTTTATTGGTCGTCATGAAAAAAAACATAAGGGGTAACAATGTTGTTTTTTATTGGTCGTCATCAAAAAAAACACAAGGGGTAACACTGTCGTTTTTTATTGGTCGTCATGAAAAAAAGATATAAGGGGTAACACTGTTGTTTTTTATTGGTCGTCAAGAAAAAAACACAAGGGGTAACACTGTTGTTTTTTATTGGTCGTCATGAAAAAAAACACAAGGGGTAACACTGTTGTTTTTTATTGGTCGTCATGAAAAAAAAACATAAGGGGTAACACTGTCGTTTTTTATCAGTCGTCATTAAAAAAACATAAGGGGTAGCACTGTCGATATTTAACAATTAAAACATGAGGGGTGACACTGTCATTTTTCTTTGGTCGTCAAGAAAAAAACCATAAGGGTAAGGGTTAGGGTTGTTGTTTTTTATTGGTCGTCGTGAAAAAAGACATAAGGGGTAACACAGTCGTTTTTTATTGGTCGTCATGAAAAAAAACATAAGGGGTAACACTGTCGTTTTTTATTGGTCTTCATGAAAAAAAACATAAGGGGTAACACTGTCATTTGTTATTGGTGGTCATGAAAAAAAACATAAGGGGTAACACTGTTGTTTTTTATTGGTCGTCATGAAAAAAAAACATAAGGGGTAGCACTGTCGTTTTTTATTGGCCGTCAGGAAAAAAAACATAAGGGGTAACACTGTCGTTTTTTATTGGTCGTCATTAAAAAAACATAAGGGGTAGCACTGTCGATATTTAACAATTAAAACATGAGGGGTGACACTGTCATTTTTCTTTGGTCGTCAAGAAAAAAACCATAAGGGTAAGGGTTAGGGTTGTTGTTTTTTATTGGTCGTCGTGAAAAAAGACATAAGGGGTAACACTGTCGTTTTTTATTGGTCGTCATGAAAAAAAACATAAGGGGTAACACTGTCGTTTTTTATTGGTCTTCATGAAAAAAAACATAAGGGGTAACACTGTCATTTGTTATTGGTGGTCATGAAAAAAAACATAAGGGGTAACACTGTTGTTTTTTATTGGTCGTCATGAAAAAAAAACATAAGGGGTAGCACTGTCGTTTTTTATTGGCCGTCAGGAAAAAAAACATAAGGGGTAACACTGTCGTTTTTTATTGGTCGTCATGAAAAAAAACATAAGGGGTAACACTGTCGATATTTATCAAATAAAACATAGGGGGTAACACTGTTGTTTTTCTTTGGTCGTCATCAAAAAAAACACAAGGGGTAACACTGTCGTTTTTTATTGGTCGTCATGAAAAAAAACACAAGGGGTAACACTGTTGTTTTTTATTGGTCGTCATGAAAAAAAAACATAAGGGGTAACACTGTTGTTATTTTGGTCATCATGAAAAAAAACATAAGGGGTAACACTGTTGTCTTTGTCAAATAAAATATAAGGGGTAACACTGTCGTTTTTTATCAGTCGTCATTAAAAAAACATAAGAGGTAGCACTGTCGATATTTAACAATTAAAACATGAGGGGTGACACTGTCATTTTTCTTTGGTCGTCAAGAAAAAAACCATAAGGGTAAGGGTTAGGGTTGTTGTTTTTTATTGGTCGTCATGAAAAAAAACATAAGGGGTAACACTGTCGTTTTTTATTGGTCGTCATGAAAAAAGACATAAGGGGTAACACTGTCGTTTTTTATTGGTCTTCATGAAAAAAAACATAAGGGGTAACACTGTCATTTGTTATTGGTGGTCAAGAAAAAAAACATAAGGGGTAACACTGTCGTTTTTTATTGGTCGCCATGAAAAAAAAACATAAGGGGTAACACTGTCGTTTTTTATTGGTCGTCATGAAAAAAAACATAAGGGGTAACACTGTCGATATTTATCAATTAAAACATGAGGGGTGACACTGTCATTTTTCTTTGGTCGTCATGAAAAAAACCATAAGGGTTAGGGTTAGGGTTGTTGTTTTTTATTGGTCATCATGAAAAAAAACATAAGGGGTAACACGGTTGTTTTTTATTGGTCGTCATGAAAAAAAACATAAGGGGTAACACTGTTGTTTTTTATTGGTCGTCATGAAAAAAAACATAAGGGGTAACACTGTCGTTTTTTATTGGTCTTCATGAAAAAAAACATAAGGGGTAACACTGTCATTTGTTATTGGTGGTCATGAAAAAAAACATAAGGGGTAACACTGTTGTTTTTTATTGGTCGTCATGAAAAAAAAACATAAGGGGTAGCACTGTCGTTTTTTATTGGCCGTCAGGAAAAAAAACATAAGGGGTAACACTGTCGTTTTTTATTGGTCGTCATGAAAAAAAACATAAGGGGTAACACTGTCGATATTTATCAAATAAAACATAGGGGGTAACACTGTTGTTTTTCTTTGGTCGTCATCAAAAAAAACACAAGGGGTAACACTGTCGTTTTTTATTGGTCGTCATGAAAAAAAACACAAGGGGTAACACTGTTGTTTTTTATTGGTCGTCATGAAAAAAAAACATAAGGGGTAACACTGTTGTTATTTTGGTCATCATGAAAAAAAACATAAGGGGTAACACTGTTGTCTTTGTCAAATAAAATATAAGGGGTAACACTGTCGTTTTTTATCAGTCGTCATTAAAAAAACATAAGGGGTAGCACTGTCGATATTTAACAATTAAAACATGAGGGGTGACACTGTCATTTTTCTTTGGTCGTCAAGAAAAAAACCATAAGGGTAAGGGTTAGGGTTGTTGTTTTTTATTGGTCGTCATGAAAAAAAACATAAGGGGTAACACTGTCGTTTTTTATTGGTCGTCATGAAAAAAGACATAAGGGGTAACACTGTCGTTTTTTATTGGTCGTCATGAAAAAAAACATAAGGGGTAACACTGTCGTTTTTTATTGGTCTTCATGAAAAAAAACATAAGGGGTAACACTGTCATTTGTTATTGGTGGTCATGAAAAAAAACATAAGGGGTAACACTGTCGTTTTTTATTGGTCGTCATGAAAAAAAAACATAAGGGGTAACACTGTCGTTTTTTATTGGTCGTCATGAAAAAAAACATAAGGGGTAACACTGTCGATATTTATCAATTAAAACATGAGGGGTGACACTGTCATTTTTCTTTGGTCGTCATGAAAAAAACCATAAGGGTTAGGGTTAGGGTTGTTGTTTTTTATTGGTCATCATGAAAAAAAACATAAGGGGTAACACGGTTGTTTTTTATTGGTCGTCATGAAAAAAAACATAAGGGGTAACACTGTTGTTTTTTATTGGTCGTCATGAAAAAAACCATAAGGGGTAACACTGTTGTTTTATATTGGTCGTCATGAAAAAAAACATAAGGGGCAACAATGTTGTTTTTTATTGGTCGTCATGAAAAAAAACATAAGGGGTAACACTGTTGTTTTTTATTGGTCGTCATGAAAAAAAAAACATAAGGGGTAACACTGTTGTTTTTTATTGGTCGTCATGAAAAAAAAAACATAAGGGGTAACACTGTTGTTTTTTATTGGTCGTCATGAAAAAAAACATAAGGGGTAACACTGTTGTTTTTTATTGGTCGTCATGAAAAAAAAACATAAGGGTAATAATAGAAACACACACATACATTTTAATGTCATGTATATCCTCTTTATTGATGTTTGATTGTTGTGTATGAGTCATATATAACCACAGACATAATAAACTTACAAATCTCAGTGGGTAGTGGAGAGAGCTGTGAGCTAATCCCCTGGAGACCGGGCTTCAAGTCTGGTTGATGTCCTCTGTTGGAAGACTCTTATCTCTATTTCATGCGAATTATAAAGACAAGTATAACCATTGTGTTGACTTTTTCAGGTGTCTTGATGGTGCATTGATAAGTTAGGAGGTTAACACTCTAAACTGCTCAGGTTCGGATCCCCGCAAAAACGTCGACAGGGGTACCATGGTTGTTTTGTATTGGTCAACAAGGAAAAAACATGAGGGGTACCTCTGTCGTTTTTTATCGGCCGTCATGAAATAAACATAAGGGGTAACACTGTCGATATTTATCAAATAAAACATAGGGGGTAACACTGTTGTTTTTTATTGGTCGTCATGAAAAAAAACATAAGGGGTAACACTGTTGTTTTTTATTGGTCGTCATGAAAAAAAACATGAGGGGTAACGCTGTCGTTTTTTATTGGTCGTCATGAATAAAAACATAAGGGGTCACACTGTCGTTTTTTTATTGGTCATCATGAAAAAAAACATAAGGGGTAACACTGTCGTTTTTTATTGGTCGTCATGAAAAAAACCATAAGGGGTAACACTGTCATTTTTTATTGGTGATCATGAAAAAAAACATAAGGGGTAACACTGTTGTTTTTTATTGGTCGTCATGAAAAAAAACATAAGGGGTAACACTGTAATTTTTTATTGGTCGTCATGAAAAAAAACATAAGGGGTAACACTGTTGTTTTTTATTGGTCGTCATGAAAAAAAACATAAGGGGTAACACTGTTGTTTTCTATTGGTCGTCATGAAAAAAAAACGTAAGGGGTAACACTGTTTTTTTTTTGGTCGTCATGAAAAAAAACATAAGGGGTAACACTGTTGTCTTTGTCAAATAAAACATAAGGGGTAACACTGTTGTTTTTTATTGGTCGTCATGAAAAAAAACAGAAGGGATAACACTGTTGTTTTTTATTGGTCGTCATGAAAAAAAACATAAGGGGTCACACTGTCGTTTTTTATTGGTCGTCATGAAAAAAAACATAAGGGGTAACACTGTCGTTTTTTATTGGTCTTCATGAAAAAAAACATGAGGGGTAACACTGTCATTTTTTATTGGTTGTCATGAAAAAAAACATAAGGGGTAACACTGTCATTTTTTATTGGTGGTCATGAAAAAAAACATAAGGGGTAACACTGTTGTTTTTTATTGGTCGTCATGAAAAAAAAACATAAGGGGTAGCACTGACGTTTTTTATTGGTCGTCATGAAAAAAAACATAAGGGGCAACAATGTTGTTTTTTATTGGTCGTCATGAAAAAAAAACATAAGGGTAATAATAGAAACACACACATACATTTTAATGTCATGTATATCCTCTTTATTGATGTTTGATTGTTGTGTATGAGTCATATATAACCACAGACATAATAAACGTACAAATCCCAGTGGGTACTGGAGAGAGCTGTGAGCTAATCCCCTGGAGACCGGGGTTCAAGTCCGGTTGATGTCCTCTGTTGGAAGACTCTTATCTCTATTTCATGCGAATTCTAAAGACAAGTATAACCATTGTGTTGACTTTTTCCGGTGTCATGATGGTGCATTGATAAGTTAGGAGGTTAACACTCTAAACTGCTCAGGTTCGGATCCCCGCAAAAACGTCGACAGGGGTACCATGGTTGTTTTTTATTGGTCAACATGGAAAAAACATGAGGGGTACCTCTGTCGTTTTTTATCGGCCGTCATGAAATAAACATGAGGGGTAACACTGTCGATATTTATCAAATAAAACATAGGGGGTAACACTGTTGTTTTTTATTGGTCGTCATGAAAAAAAACATAAGGGGTAACACTTTCGTTTTTTATTGGTCGTCATGAAAAAAAACATAAGGGGTAACACTGTTTTTTATTGGTCGTCATGAAAAAAAACATAAGGGGTAACACTGTCGTTTTTTATTGGTCGTCATGAAAAAAAACATAAGGGGTAACACTGTCGTTTTTTATTGGTCGTCATGAAAAAAAACATAAGGGGTAACACTGTTGTCTTTGTCAAATAAAACATAAGGGGTAACACTGTTGTTTTTTATTGGTCGTCATGAAAAAAAACATAAGGGGTAGCACTGTTGTTTTTTATTGGTCAACATGGAAAAAACATGAGGGGTACCATCGTCGTTTTTTATCGGCCGTCATGAAATAAACATAAGGGGTAACACTGTCGATATTTATCAAATAAAACATAGGGGGTAACACTGTTGTTTTTTATTGGTCATCATGAAAAAAAACACAAGGGGTAACACTGTCGTTTTTTATTGGTCGTCATGAAAAAAACATAAGGGGTAACACTGTCGTTTTTTATTGGTCGTCATGAAAAAAAACATAAGGGGTAACACTGTTGTTTTCTATTGGTCGTCATGAAAAAAAAACGTAAGGGGTAACACTGTTGTTTTTTTGGTCGTCATGAAAAAAAACATAAGGGGTAACACTGTCATTTTTTATTGGTCGTCATGAAAAAAAACATAAGGGGTAACACTGTCATTTTTTATTGGTGGTCATGAAAAAAAACATAAGGGGTTACACTGTTGTTTTTTATTGGTCGCCATGAAAAAAAAACATAAGGGGTAGCACAGACGTTTTTTATTGGTCGTCATGAAAAAAAACATAAGGGTAATAATAGAAACACACACATACATTTTAATGTCATGTATATCCTCTTTATTGATGTTTGATTGTTGTGTATGAGTCATATATAACCACAGACATAATAATCTTACAAATCCCAGTGGGTAGTGGAGAGAGCTGTGAGCTAATCCCCTGGAGACCGGGGTTCAAGTCCGGTTGATGTCCTCTGTTGGAAGACTCTTATCTCTATTTCATGCGAATTATAAAGACAAGTATAACCATTGTGTTGACTTTTTCAGGTGTCTTGATGGTGCATTGATATGTTAGGAGGTTAACACTCTAAACTGCTCAGGTTCGGATCCCCGCAAAAACGTCGAGAGGGGTACCATGGTAATTTGTTATTGGTCAACATGGAAAAAACATGAGGGGTACCTCTGTCGTTTTTTATCGGCCGTCATGAAATAAACATAAGGGGTAACACTGTCGATATTTATCAAATAAAACATAGGGGGTAACACTGTTGTTTTTTATTGGTCGTCATGAAAAAAAACATAAGGGGTAACACTTTCGTTTTTTATTGGTCGTCATGAAAAAAAACATAAGGGGTAACACTGTTTTTTATTGGTCGTCATGAAAAAAAACATAAGGGGTGACACTGTCGTTTTTTATTGGTCGTCATGAAAAAAAACATAAGGGGTAACACTGTCGTTTTTTATTGGTCGTCATGAAAAAAAACATAAGGGGTAACACTGTTGTCTTTGTCAAATAAAACATAAGGGGTAACACTGTTGTTTTTTATTGGTCGTCATGAAAAAAAACATAAGGGGTAGCACTGTTGTTTTTTATTGGTCAACATGGAAAAAACATGAGGGGTACCACTGTCGTTTTTTATCGGCCGTCATGAAATAAACATAAGGGGTAACACTGTCGATATTTATCAAATAAAACATAGGGGGTAACACTGTTGTTTTTTATTGGTCGTCATGAAAAAAAACACAAGGGGTAACACTGTCGTTTTTTATTGGTCGTCATGAAAAAAACATAAGGGGTAACACTGTCGTTTTTTATTGGTCGTCATGAAAAAAAACATAAGGGGTAACACTGTTGTTTTCTATTGGTCGTCATGAAAAAAAAACGTAAGGGGTAACACTGTTGTTTTTTTGGTCGTCATGAAAAAAAACATAAGGGGTAACACTGTTGTCTTTGTCAAATAAAACATAAGGGGTAACACTGTTGTTTTTTATTGGTCGTCATGAAAAAAAACATAAGGGGTAACACCGTCGTTTTTTATTGGTCGTCATGAAAAAAAACATAAGGGGTCACACTGTCGTTTTTTATTGGTCGTCATGAAAAAAAACATAAGGGGTAACACTGTCGTTTTTTATTGGTCTTCATGAAAAAAAACATAAGGGGTAACGCTGTCATTTTTTATTGGTCGTCATGAAAAAAAACATAAGGGGTAACACTGTCATTTTTTATTGGTGGTCATGAAAAAAAACATAAGGGGTAACACTGTTGTTTTTTATTGGTCGTCATGAAAAAAAAATATAAGGGGTAGCACTGACGTTATTTATTGGTCGTCATGAAAAAAAACATAAGGGGCAACAATGTTGTTTTTTATTTGTCGTCATGAAAAAAAACATAAGGGGTAACACTGTTGTTTTTTATTGGTCGTCATGAAAAAAAACATAAGGGGTAACACTGTCATTTTTTATTGGTCGTCATGAAAAAAACATAAGGGGTAACACTATCGTTTTTTATTGGTCGTCATGAAAAAAAACATAAGGGGTAACACTGTCGTTTTTTATTGGTCTTCATGAAAAAAAACATAAGGGGTAACACTGTCATTTTTTATTGGTCGTCATGAAAAAAAACATAAGGGGTAACACTGTCATTTTTTATTGGTGGTCATGAAAAAAAACATAAGGGGTAACACTGTTGTTTTTTATTGGTCGTCATGAAAAAAAACATAAGGGGTAACACTGTCATTTTTTATTGGTGGTCATGAAAAAAAACATAAGGGGTAACACTGTTGTTTTTTATTGGTCGTCATGAAAAAAAACATAAGGGGCAACAATGTTGTTTTTTATTGGTCGTCATGAAAAAAAACATACGGGGTAACACTGTTGTTTTTTATTGGTCGTCATGAAAAAAAACATAAGGGGTAACACTGTTGTTTTTTATTGGTCGTCATGAAAAAAAAACATAAGGGTAATAATAGAAACACACACATACATTTTAATGTCATGTATATCCTCTTTATTGATGTTTGATTGTTGTGTATGAGTCATACATAACCACAGACATAATAAATTTACAAATCCCAGTGGGTAGTGGAGAGAGCTGTGAGCTAATCCCCTGGAGACCGGGGTTCAAGTCCGGTTGATGTCCTCTGTTGGAAGACTCTTATCTCTATTTCATGCGAATTATAAAGACAAGTATAACCATTGTGTTGACTTTTTCAGGTGTCTTGATGGTGCATTGATAAGTTAGGAGGTTAACACTCTAAACTGCTCAGGTTCGGATCCCCGCAAAAACGTTGACGGGGGTACCATGGTTGTTTTTTATTGGTCAACATGGAAAAAACATGAGGGGTACCACTGTCGTTTTTTATCGGCCGTCATGAAATAAACATAAGGGGTAACACTGTCGATATTTATCAAATAAAACATAGGGGGTAACACTGTTGTTTTTTATTGGTCGTCATGAAAAAAAACACAAGGGGTAACACTGTCGTTTTTTATTGGTCGTCATGAAAAAAACATAAGGGGTAACACTGTCGATATTTATCAAATAAAACATAGGGGGTAACACTGTTGTTTTTTATTGGTCGTCATGAAAAAAAACACAAGGGGTAACACTGTCGTTTTTTATTGGTCGTCATGAAAAAAACATAAGGGGTAACACTGTCGTTTTTTATTGGTCGTCATGAAAAAAAACATAAGGGGTAACACTGTTGTTTTCTATTGGTCGCCATGAAAAAAAAACGTAAGGGGTAACACTGTTGTTTTTTTGGTCGTCATGAAAAAAAACATAAGGGGTAACACTGTTGTTTTTTATTGGTCGTCATGAAAAAAAACATAAGGGGTAACACTGTCATTTTTTATTGGTCGTCATGAAAAAAACATAAGGGGTAACACTGTCGTTTTTTATTGGTCGTCATGAAAAAAAACATAAGGGGTAACACTGTCGTTTTTTATTGGTCTTCATGAAAAAAAACATAAGGGGTAACACTGTCATTTTTTATTGGTCGTCATGAAAAAAAACATAAGGGACCGTCATGAAAAAAAACATGACCACCAATTTTTTATTGGTGGTCATGAAAAAAAACATAAGGGGTAACACTGTCATTTTTTATTGGTGGTCATGAAAAAAAACATAAGGGGTAACACTGTTGTTTTTTATTGGTCGTCATGAAAAAAAACATAAGGGGCAACAATGTTGTTTTTTATTGGTCGTCATGAAAAAAAACATACGGGGTAACACTGTTGTTTTTTATTGGTCGTCATGAAAAAAAACATAAGGGGTAACACTGTTGTTTTTTATTGGTCGTCATGAAAAAAAAACATAAGGGTAATAATAGAAACACACACATACATTTTAATGTCATGTATATCCTCTTTATTGATGTTTGATTGTTGTGTATGAGTCATACATAACCACAGACATAATAAATTTACAAATCCCAGTGGGTAGTGGAGAGAGCTGTGAGCTAATCCCCTGGAGACCGGGGTTCAAGTCCGGTTGATGTCCTCTGTTGGAAGACTCTTATCTCTATTTCATGCGAATTATAAAGACAAGTATAACCATTGTGTTGACTTTTTCAGGTGTCTTGATGGTGCATTGATAAGTTAGGAGGTTAACACTCTAAACTGCTCAGGTTCGGATCCCCGCAAAAACGTCGACAGGGGTACCATGGTTGTTTTTTATTGGTCAACATGGAAAAAACATGAGGGGTACCACTGTCGTTTTTTATCGGCCGTCATGAAATAAACATAAGGGGTAACACTGTCGATATTTATCAAATAAAACATAGGGGGTAACACTGTTGTTTTTTATTGGTCGTCATGAAAAAAAACACAAGGGGTAACACTGTCGTTTTTTATTGGTCGTCATGAAAAAAACATAAGGGGTAACACTGTCGATATTTATCAAATAAAACATAGGGGGTAACACTGTTGTTTTTTATTGGTCGTCATGAAAAAAAACACAAGGGGTAACACTGTCGTTTTTTATTGGTCGTCATGAAAAAAACATAAGGGGTAACACTGTCGTTTTTTATTGGTCGTCATGAAAAAAAACATAAGGGGTAACACTGTTGTTTTCTATTGGTCGCCATGAAAAAAAAACGTAAGGGGTAACACTGTTGTTTTTTTGGTCGTCATGAAAAAAAACATAAGGGGTAACACTGTTGTCTTTGTCAAATAAAACATAAGGGGTAACACTGTCGTTTTTTATTGGTCGTCATGAAAAAAAACATAAGGGGTAACACTGTCGTTTTTTATTGGTCGTCATGAAAAAAAACATAAGGGGTCACACTGTCGTTTTTTATTGGTCGTCATGAAAAAAAACATAAGGGGTAACACTGTCGTTTTTTATTGGTCTTCATGAAAAAAAACATAAGGGGTAACACTGTCATTTTTTATTGGTCGTCATGAAAAAAAACATAAGGGGTAACACTGTCATTTTTTATTGGTGGTCATGAAAAAAAACATAAGGGGTAACACTGTTGTTTTTTATTGGTCGTCATGAAAAAAAAACATAGGGGGCAGCACTGACGTTTTTTATTGGTCGTCATGAAAAAAAACATAAGGGGCAACAATGTTGTTTTTTATTTGTCGTCATGAAAAAAAACATAAGGGGTAACACTGTCATTTTTTATTGGTCGTCATGAAAAAAACATAAGGGGTAACACTGTCGTTTTTTATTGGTCGTCATGAAAAAAAAACATAAGGGGTAACACTGTCGTTTTTTATTGGTCTTCATGAAAAAAAACATAAGGGGTAACACTGTCATTTTTTATTGGTCGTCATGAAAAAAACATAAGGGGTAACACTTTTGTTTTCTATTGGTCATCATGAAAAAAAAACATAAGGGGTAGCACTGTTGTTTTTTATTGGTCGTCATGAAAAAAAACATAAGGGGTAGCACTGTTGTTTTTTATTGGTCGTCATGAAAAAAAACATATGATTGATTTTTATTGGTCGTCATGAAAAAAAACATAAGGGGTAAGACTGTCGTTTTTTATTGGTCTTCATGAAAAAAAACATAAGGGGTAACACTGTCGTTTTTTATTGGTCGTCATGAAAAAAAACATAAGGGATAACACTGTTGTTTTTTATTGGTCGTCATGAAAAAAAAACATAAGGGGTAGCACTGTCGTTTTTTATTGGTCGTCATGAAAAAAAACATAAGGGGTAACACTGTCGTTTTTTTTGGTCTTCATGAAAAAAAACATAAGGGGTAACACTGTCATTTTTTATTGGTCGTCATGAAAAAAACATAAGGGGTAACACTCTCGTTTTTTATTGGTCGTCATGAAAAAAACATAAGGGGTGACACTGTTGTTTTCTATTGGTCGTCATGATAATAAAACATAGGGGGTAACACTGTCGTTTTTTATTGGTCGTCATGAAAAAAAACGTCAATATAAAACAACAGTGTTACCCCTTATGTTTTTTTTCATGACGACCAATAAAAAACAACAACCCTAACCCTAACCCTTATGGTTTTTTTCATGACGACCAAAGAAAAATGACAGTGTAACCCCTCATGTTTCATTTGATAAACCAAAAAAAATTGTCCTTGTCAAATAAAATATAAGAGGTAACACTGTTGTTTTTCATCAGTCATCATGGGAAAAAAACATAAGGGGTAACACTGTCGTTTTTATCAAATGAAACATAAAGGGTAACACTGTCGTTTTTCATCTGTCGTCATGAAAAACCCATAAGGGGTAACACTGTTGAAATGCATCGAATAAAACATAGGGGGTAACAAACCAATTTTTTCCGCTTAAAAAATACAAACTCTTTGCCAGGGAATTCTGCTGATGATCAAACAGAGTGAGCAAAGAGATACAAACAGACAAACAAACCAACGAACGTTGGGATTGAACACTGGGGGGTGGGGTGCCACTACTGGTCCATCCTGGAGGCCGCATGATCACCACATTATTGGTTATCAACCAAATCAAAGGGGATTGAAGATGAAATGAGAGAGGGAGGGAGGGAGAGGGAGAGAGAGAGAGAGAGAGAGAGAGAGAGAGAGAGAAATGTTGAAAACAAGCAGAGGGAAAGGTTAAACAGAGGGAGCAAGGGAGAGGATGAGAGCAATTATAGGTGAGGAAGGATGAAGAGGGAAGAGACAGCGGCGGAGAGAGCCCAGATGAACTGATGTCTGCGTTGTGCTCTTGGACGAGGGAGAACTTCTCAGCACCCATAAGGTGGACTACTCACAGAATGTCTCACCCTATGTGTCTTACTAAAGGAGAGTGTGTGTCTGTCTGTGTGTGTGTGTGTGTGTGGGGGGGGGGGGGGCAGGGGATGCGAAAACAAAATGATCGAAGATGAAAATGAGGGACTGAGTGAGAAAGGGAAAGGAGAGAGAGAGAGAGAGAGAGAGAGAGAGAGAGAGAGAGAGAGAGAGAGAGAGAGAGAGAGAGAGAGGGAGAGAGAGAGAGAGAGAGAGAGAGAGAGAGAGAGAGAGAGAGGGAGCGAGGGAGAGAGAGAGAGAGAGAGAGAGAGAGAGAGAGAGGGAGCGAGGGACAGAGAGAGAGAGAGAGAGAGAGAGAGAGAGAAAGAGAGAGGGAGTGAGGGAGGGAGGAAGGGAGCGAGCGAGCGAGGGAGGGGAGGGAGGGAGGGAGAGAGAGGCAGGGAGGGCGGAGAGAGAGGCAGGGAGGGAGAGAGAGGCAGGGAGGGGGGAGAGAGAGGCAGGGAGGGGGAGAGGGAGAGGTCTGAGTGGGTGTCGACAGCACCTGGGGGTAAGGGCAGAGGCAGAGTGCCGTTGGAGCAGATGAATTGGCTCAGGGAGCAGTGAATCAAGCTGCTTGGCACCAGCGCGTCCCTGGCACTCCACTCCCCCCCAGGACAGAGGGACACCCGTCCGCACCGTCCCAGCAGGTAAGGCTGCTTCTATACATCAATGAACGACCGATTCAAACGCTGGACAATTCGTCAATACCTTTCTTTCCATTGACATTAAATTTAGTTATTTTACGTAGCACATGTGATTAGATATACTATGTATAGATTGCTTTTCAAGAAGCCGCATCTCATATTTTATAACTAATTCGGGGTTCATTAATAATAAGCTACAATTATTAATAATAGTTATTTTTGTCAGAAATGTATGTTAGAAAATAATGTTTCTTGGTGATATGAGAATGAATTGTGTGCATTATGGATTTTTCATGAGAAGGAGTACGAGTTTGAAATGCCTATTCAAACTCGTACATGTATGTGTGAATATTGTGGAGATGTTGGATGGATCACTGACCTATGAGCTGAATCAATGCAGGTGGCAAGTTTCATGGCTTACAACTCGAAGATAATACACTTATATTTCTGAGACTTATAAATGACTGTATTCTGGTTGAAAGGTGTTTATCACTATGGGCTCTGTTTGTACGTCATTAGCTGGAGAGGTATTTCAGTGGGAGCAGTGCCATACTTTAAATGGATGGATATAAATCGTTCCTGTCATTGGCAACCATGAAGCTCATATTCATATAATAGCATCATTGTTCCATTTCCATCCTATCAAGACTAAGAATCCGACCATATTCATACTGAACATGCTGAAAATCCATAATGTAAACCAAATAACAAGATATAAAAAAAATCATGTATTTGCATGTATGCGCACACACATATATGTGTGTGTGTGTGTGCGTGTGTGTGCGTGTGTTTGTGTGCGCGTGTGTGTGTGTGTGTGCGTGCGGGTGTGTATGTGTGGGTTTGTTTGCAGAGGCATGTCTATGTGTCTGTATGTGTGGGTGTGTAGATATGATACCACTCAGTATATCAAAGCGTTTTATTAAATTGAGGCCTTATAATGACTTGGAGTAGATTCATATAATTCTTGTAATACTGCAATCTGATTGCGGTGGCAGTATTTTGACCATCGTTGGTTGAATAAATCACAGCATAGTGGCCATATGTCATGGAGTGTTTATGAATTCCACTGTCTGTCACAACCCTTTAATCTAGCACGTATTAACAATACTAGGTGCCATGTTAGATCTCTCTTTGAGATCAGTCGGGGAAAGAGGACATACCAGAACACAAATGATAATTAGATTACATTTTTCAATCACAATTAATCAACCCAATTTGAATACACCACTACAAAGCAGGTTTCTACCCTGTTTCTATTGTCTCAGCTTTCCACCTTTTCAATTGCAGCCTGGGCAAATCATTCTTATCCCTAAGAAAAAAGAGGATGGGACATAATGTGTGTTGCGGGCTAATTATTCCAAATCATTAAAAACATTACAACATTGCGCAAGCATGTTTATGCAACACAGCTTGTGTACTGCGACAGACCCCCCAAAACGTTCCTGCTGGTTGATGAACTAAACCAATGAGTGCAGAGTCACGTTCAGGGACAGCTCTCAGCCCCCAGACACCCGCCCGCGTATCTTCAGCTGAGAGACGCCCTCTTCTCTGCCCCTACGAGAGAGAGCGCAGCGACGGCAGCTGCACGAGTGCCGTTCTCAAGAGCATAATATTGGAAAAAGCCTAATGTAATCAAGTAATATGGGTCTGCCCGATTTTTTTTACACCTGCATGATGGAAGCCTACAGTCCTCGAAACAATGCCTCGTCGAATTACTCCAGCCCCATTATCTCAGGGAGGAGTGAGGGGAAACAGGAGTATACTGTATAACAGGTGCCTTCAGCGCCAGTCTGGAACCTCTCAGTTCATTCTGATGGACAAGGAAAGACCTACAACTAGCCAGAGCAACCAAACGTTTGACTTATATGCATTCAACTTTTACTGAATTATGTCAGAAGTACGGCAAACACATTTTTCTTGCCAACAAAAGTTTAAAGTTTAAAGTGCAGTGGTTTGTTCGACTTTTGGAGAAAATATACAGCATTCAAAAGACCATGTCACATCAGACGCAGCCATTTAGGTTTTTAATTGAATGCCTCATTGTGATTCATTGTACCAAGCCACACCCGCAATAAGATGAAGGGTTGTGATTGGACAGACCCGAGCCAGGTCTGTTGGAAATATACCACTTCTTCCACATCTACTATTACTAGGCGACTACTACTACTATGACATATAATAACAATTAATGATTATTTATATTCAAATACACTGTTCGTTCAACATCCCTCTTTATTAAAGATTATGTCAAATACTTATCTCAATATTATGCATTAAATCATAAAGCAAAAAAAAAAATGAAATACCTAATGAGGATCGCAGCGAAAGAGTTGAACCTCGGAGAGACGCCCCACTAAAAGCTTTTTACTCGAAATACATTTTTATAAGCAGTGTCATGAAACGGCCAGCTGACTGCTTGGCTGATCTGCTCTGACAGACTGTGCACTGTGTCAGCGCGGCGGTGCCCTTACTCATTAGAGGATGAGATGTTTGAGACGTGAAGGAGAGGCAAGCAGGGCCAGGGCCAGGTCCAGCCACAGAAGCTTTTACTTGAATTTGAATAATTTAGAAATCCTTCCGAAAGATGACATGCTTGCATGCTGGTCAGATATTATTAATTGCATGTTGTTGGAAGCCGATATTATTTTTCAGGACTAAGCCATGTTTTGAAGGAATTACACAGGCAGACCTTGAATAGAAAAAACACGCTTTTGCAACCTTCTGAGGTGTCTGGAGCAATTGGTGAATAATTCATTCAGAGGTGAAAAAGAGTGTCCAATAGCATCAGCTTAACATCAGCTGCTTTAATGTCTACACTAATGTGTGTAATGTATTGGATTTTCAGCTTTTGATGTCAGACATTGATTGATTTGAACATTAGTTATGGTAGCCTGGGTACTGGATCCTCTGAAAATCACATTATACTTGCCAATGACCTTGTCGTTTATCCATGTTTACCACTGTTTTGACATCCTTTTATTACTAGTCAACTCCTTTAACCATTCTGTGTCCAACAATAGTTTCTCTGCTCTGGTCTTCTTGTGAAGACGATTTTCGATTTTCTGAAAGGTGTTTACAGATCAAGTTAAGACCTGATGACCTAGTCTAACATTCAGATGCAACTCAGAGTACCATCTGTGAGGCTTCTGCTGTTCGCTCTCTGTTCCTGAATATTTCCAAAGCCTGAATAAACAACAACCATCTGTTATTGCCTGAAATGTTAGTTGTGCTTGATAAGTAGGCTACTTGACAAAAATCAAATAGCACTACCTTGATGCCCTGCAAATGAGACGTACCAAATTGGTCCCTGACATGCACATCTATGAAAGCACATCCTCTGTGTCCATCATTGGAAATACATTGGACATAATGGAAGATATAATGAGCCCGGCAATTTCCCAGCAAGTGTATTAGCATTGATAAAGTCCCACTGAAAATCCCTTTCATGTTGATGGCTGCAAACGTTATCCTCTGGGTCATTTCATAGCAACCTTTGATTGGAATGCTTTCAGGTTGGAGACAGCTGCTTCATTTCACTTTATTCAGCCCCATGAGTACGTCTACAGACAAATTTGTTCGCCTGTTTTTCTCTCTCAGATAATAACCCCGGGGGTTCCCAGCGCCATGTCTCGCCTCAACTGCACTTACGAGCTGACGGCCGGCCGGGACGGCTTCGCATGTCCGTCCCGATGCGACAACCTGACGTCCGCCCTGAACATGAGCTACCCGGAGCTGGAGGACGCGTGTCTGACGGACCAGGAGTACCTGGAGAGGTACCGGGGTGCCCGTCGCTCGCCCATGTTCCTGCCCGTCTGCCTCACCTACCTGGCCATCTTCCTGGTGGGTGCCGTGGGCAACGTGCTCACCTGCACCGTCATCGCCCGCAACAAGGTGATGTGGACGCCCACCAACCTGTACCTGTTCAGCCTGGCCGTGTCCGACCTGCTGGTGCTGCTGCTGGGCATGCCCCTGGAGCTGTACGAGATGTGGCAGAACTACCCCTTCTTGCTGGGCGCGGGCGGCTGCTACTTCAAGACCTTCCTGTTCGAGGTGGTGTGCTTCGCCTCCATCCTCAACGTCACGGCGCTGAGCGTGGAGCGCTACATCGCCGTGGTGCACCCGCTGCGCGCCAAGTACGTGGTCACCCGCCGGCACGCCAAGCGCGTCATCCTCACGGTGTGGGCCGTGTCCATCCTGTGCGCGCTGCCCAACACCAGCCTGCACGGCATCGCCACGCTTCCGAGCCGATCGGTCGGCGGCGGCGGCGGCGGCGGCGGCGGCGGAGCGGGCGTCAACGCCTCGGACTCCGCGTCGGCGGCCGAGGGCGGCGTGCTGGACTCGGCCATCTGCGTGCCGCTCAGCCCCCAGTGGTACAACCTGACCATCCAGGTGACCACGCTGGTGTTCTTCGTGCTGCCCATGGCGACCATCAGCGTGCTCTACCTGCTCATCGGCCTGCACCTGCAGCGCGAGAAGATGCTGCAGGTGTTCGAGGCCAAGTCCAGCTCCTCGGGCCAGGAGAGCTTCTGCAACGTGCGCCGGAAGCAGCAGAAGGCGCGCCACCGACAGGTGACCAAGATGTTGTGTAAGTATCGTAGACACTCAGATTTTCGGCATTTCTATGCTTTATTATAGAGTGAGATTGTTAGGGAGGTACGGAGGGGAGGACAAGCAGCAAAAGACAACGGGCAGGACTTGAACCCGGGTCGCTGCGATCAGGACTGAGCCTTATAGGTAGGCCTACTCTCTCTACCCGGTGCACCTCCGTGGCGCCCCCTCTGGTTTGTATTGGAGCAGAACTTAAGCATGGAGGAGAGAAAAGTGTCTCCGGGGGTTTGAACCACAACTTCTGAGATGTTACGTAAGTATCGCGCATCAAGGGGGAGGAAGTATCGAGCCTCTGGTTTGTTTTGGAGCAGAACTTCAGCAGGGAGGAGTGAAAGTGTTCATGTCGGTCTGAACCATTACAAGATTGAAGCTTATGATAAAGACTGTAATAAGCTGCAGTCTGGGGAGAGCCATTAGCAGATATTGGGAGCACTGTTGCGTTGGGTGTATACAATTAGGCCACACTTTCTTTATTTGACGGTACATTAATAAGACGAAATAAGGCGTATTTTGTATTAGACCATATTAATCCATTTATTTGATGATGCCCAGAGGCGTCGAGATGCATAATGGGATTTGAGGACAAAGGGGGCATAGCCTGTATCTCCATGGGGGGTTCGGGTGAAACGTCTAACCTAGAATAGAGTTAGGTTAGATATCACAGTTTGGCCAAAATATGACTCTGTAATTAGCATAAGTAATAGAGTAGAAGCAGACTTCACAACCTCCAACATTAGGCAATTGCAGACAAGATAACAAATTAATATTAGGCCATTAGGGTATTACATCTTCCTTCACTCAGACACTTGCACGCATACAAACTTTATGTAGCAGTTATGAAGTGTTATGCAATGCAAGCCTGCGCTCTCTCTCTCTCTCTCTCTCTCTCTCTCTCTCTCTCTCTCTCTCTCTCTCTCTCTCTCTCTCTCTCTCTCTCTCTCTCTCTCTCTCTCTCTCTGTGTGTGTTTGCTATAGTGTGAAATGTATATGTTACCTGAATGATGGAAATGACAGATGAATAGAACCGTTGATAGAATTGTTCCCTCCATAATAAGAAAATCGACATTGAAAGTAGACATTGACCTGTAGTTTGGTACACTGACAGTGAACATACACTGTGTGTTCACGTCATGGCTCTGGCTGGGGTTGCTACATGACATTTGTTATGGATCCAGGTTTCCCGGCTTTTACGTTGGGTCATTATTTTCTCATTAATTATTCAATTCTATCATTCTTTTACACCCAAAAGCCATTATTTTGGGTTCACGGCTGTCATGCAGTCCACACACGGCCAATACGGCAACAGAAAATCCTGTAGTTTGCTTTAGTAAACTCCCATCGCTTCACTCCAAAGTTTGAACACCACAACTTGCTCCTGTTGGAAAATGACTGGCAGGACATTCAGGATAACTCAAAGTGACAGCACCAACAGCATAAGGACAAATGTCCATCGCATCGCTCGGCAAGGAACAGGCTTTAGCCGTCCTGGCGTCTTGCAGTAGTAGAAATGTTAACGTTGATTTATGAGATAAGTCACTTGAAGGTAACGAGCCATACCTCATATGATGGTAATAGCAGTAAATGATCCCCAGTGCTATCTCTAAATGAACGGACGCCGAGCTCATTTACATGAATGCATTTCATGTCACTACTTTGAACCCAGTGATCTGAAAACAATCAAGGTCACAGGTCCTTGACAGAAGCATTCAACGATTATCGCAAGACGCTTCAGACAGCCAGACTGAATAGTGGGACTATTTCCCCCTTGTCTTATCTCCCTTTGCATGGACTCCTATTTAGCTCTGACACTCATCTCATTTTGAATTATGTATTTTGTTAATGTGAAATGATATCCATCGCTTGTTGAATAATGAATGGGAGGCTGGAGACATGACAAACAGTCAAAGGCAAGCTGTTTGACATTTGGAGCCTCTCTTTTTGCACTTTATCCTTTGGCTATAACATTTCACAGTTCCGAATGTGACGGCTGTTGTGAATTCTTTGTCAGCTGTGCTCAAGGGGAAGAAAGTCAAAGTCAAAGTTATATTGCACGGACCCTACTCATTAGGGACTTTAACAAGAGTCACGTGCCATGTGAAAAAAAATACAACTAGCAACCCCTTGAAACACATGATATTACGCAAAGAAGACGCTATAACCTATGGCGAGCAGTTTAATTAAAAGAAAGCATTATTTTTTGTTGATTAATGAGATGATTAATTGGGTGATTGATTGAGGTTGTTTGTTTAATTGGTTGCATAAATTTCAATAAGTTATAAATTACAGTTTAGGGAGAGAATTGCCAATCAACCCAGAAGAAGCTCAGCTCATTACTCAAATCACACGTTGTTCCTTTATTGCCTCAACAGCCAATGCAAGAAACCTCATCATATACGTATGAAATTGATTCATACATTTATGGAAGAAATGATTGACAATAAGGATGATGAACTTCCTTGTTTAGCGTTCTGCAACTGCTGAAACTGCAACAACTGGTAATGGTTAACTTGTGGAGACGTTAATCTTTGGGAAAATATTTACTTCAACGTACATTACTTACATTTTCAACATGTTTCTACGCATAAAAGTAATACACATTTGCAAATAATAACAAATCCCGAGACAAGTCATTCGATTATTTCACAATAATAAATTATTTTGAAAAAACATGAGCGAAGCCAATTCAAATAAACAATCATTTCATGACTTGTGTCAATCATTAAAGAAATAATGAATGAAAATATTTATTCTTAAAGTAAACAAAGTTTCCCCCCAAAAGTTTGAGAGTGGCTCTCGCGTCCAACACCATGACACAGTTTTCTTTCGTCTGTTTAAGTATTTAAGTATCTAAGTATTAAGCCGTAGCCTACCGTAGTTTTCATTCTGGTGACATGGTAAATAGACCTCTGAAGAATAAATCCCGCCAGATTCCACTTGGATTTTGGATTGTCGGTTCAAAAACCCCATGTTATTTCCAATAGATATTTGACCGATGGATCCGGAGCCTCTGAGACGGGACTTATTCTTCAGAGGTCAATCCCTCGTCTGTAACTCAACTGTTTCGCTTCTCAAGCCTGTCAGGTCCCATTGGCCCCTTGGCCCGAATGCTGAACTGTCGGCACCATGACTGACCTTATTTGGTCCTGTCGCTCCTCCATCTTGATTATATGTTGTTTGTGGATTTAAATGATAATTTTCACAAAAAATCCACAAACAACATATGTGTAATCCAGGGCATATAAAGACCGGGACCAGAAAATAATTATTTTCTCTCCATTGACACCCATTCATATTTTTCGATCTTAGGTCCCATGAGCCCTACCGGAAGGGGCGTGACTTCGCCACTCTATTGTGGTCGTTGCTTTGAAATCTACATTGAGATCGATAATGAAGGATAACTGAGGCAAACCTAAAAATTAGAAATTTGACTTTACTTATATTTATTAGTAAATAAATTCTTACTAGAATATTGCCACACACTGGGTGATTACAACGATAATTATTGAAATCATGTTGCATCTCCCTCGTTACGAATATGGCATTTAAAGTACATATAGCGCATTGGTCACTATGAACCAGGGTGGAAATGCCCTCAAACCAACAGGGGTGTCTTTGGGCCTTTCTATTTCCAGCTTCACAGCTGTCCTCAGAAAGCTATTGATCTTCTTATTAAAGTTCATGCCTCATTTTATGATGAATAGATTCACTGCAACCTGTAGTGCGAAAATGTCGCTCAATTAAAACTCAGTAGGCTTTTTGTAGAGTTTCGATTCACAGCAGAAAGCCTGTAAGATCTATTTCAGTTGATTCTCTCTCTGCCTCTCTCACACTCTCTCTATCTTGCCTCTCGATGTCTGTCTCTCTATCCGTCTCTCTCCCTTTCTGCCTCCCTCTCACTCTGACATTTTCCTTTTCTCTCTCTCTCTCTCCCTCTCTCTCAATCTCTCTCCCTCTCTGTGTCTCTCTCACCCTCCCCGTCTCTCTCTCACACTCCCCATCTCTCTCTCTCTCTTCTCTCTCTCTCTCTCCCCCTCTCCCTCCATCCCTCCTCCACCTCTCCTCACCCCCCCCCAGTCGTCCTGGTGGTGGTGTTCGGCATCTGCTGGGCGCCGTTCCACACGGACCGGCTCATGTGGAGCTTCATCAGCGACTGGAGCGAGGACCAACTGGAGACCTTCCAGTACGTGCACCTCATCTCCGGCGTGCTCTTCTACCTCAGCTCCGCCGTCAACCCCATCCTCTACAACCTCATGTCCACGCGCTTCCGCGAGATGTTCCGGGAGGTCATGTGCCGCTGGCCCTGCCAGGCGCCGCCGCGCACGCACTCCTTCAGCGCCACCAGGGCCACGCTGCGGAGCACCTTGAGCGACGCCGCCATCGCCATCGCCGCCGCCGCGCGGCCGCCCGTCACCGCGCGGCCGCCCGTCACCGGGGGCCGCCTGGCCGTCGTCGAGGGCGACGCGGACGCAGATGAGAGAGGGGAGAAGGGGAAGGAGGACGAGACCAGCTTTGCGTGCTGATCGAGGAAAGTGAAATAAGCGGACTGCGTTTATCCAGCGCTTTTCTAACCAGGGGCCACTCAAAGCTCTTCACAATGTCGGCTATATAACATTCACCCATTCATGCACACATCCACACACCTACGGCGGTGTCAACCATGCAAGGCGACAACCAGCTCGTCAGGAGCAATTAGGGTTAGGCGACCCTCACCACTCAGCTAGGAGGAGCCCGGGATCAAACTAGCAACCTTCCGGCTCCTCCTCCTGAGCCAAATGACGCCCCAAAAACAAAGATGTGTGGGCGAATTGACACACATCATTGGAGAACGTGTGAGGATGTGTCCGGAGGCGGCAGCTGGACAGACCGCTGAGAGACCATGTTACCAGCCCGTTGAAGGCCTTCGATATATGGCTTCAACAACAGAGCCCCCGCCGCAAAGGAGACACGCAACATAAATAACTGATGAGCAATTGTCAAAGTTATATAAGTTGTACTGTTTCGTTAGCCTGGCTCCGCCCGCCTAAGTACTTCCGCTCAATTTGAATTTCTCTCCAGTACTAGGTCTGGGTCTGCGGTATGTTAGTGGGTTTTCTCCGTCTAAATTTTCTGCGTCCAATCAGCGAACAGAGGGAGTGGCTGAGATCAATGACGTTAAAGTCAGCTCTCGTTGAAGGACATCATCACGCACGGTGATTGGTTTCTTTACAGCCTGCGCGCAACTTGATTCCCGGCCAAACGTTAGCGATTGGTTATGGCAGATCCAGAGTGGCACTGGGCAGATCCAATAGTTATAAACTTTAACAGACCAGGCCTGCCGCTGCCTTTACGCAGAGTACACAGAGTGCGTAGGGGGGGGTGGTGGGGGGGGTGGGGGGGGGGGCACCAAAAATTAAGGTTTCTAAAAAAAAAGTGAGTTAACGTTTGTCAATTGAGTAGGTATCATTTTATTGTAAAATAAAATGACGTAATCTAACCCTGTATCTCAATGTGTCCTGTATGAACGCAATGCAAATGGGAAAAAAGATGTCAATTGGTTTGTTGTTTTATTCATGTGTTCCATATTGTTGAATTATCAAGGTGAGTTTCAAAAAATGTGCCAGTGAATAAACACAAATAAATTTGAATAAACACAAATTCACGATCTTTCCAGGATGTATAATAATAATCAGATGCTGCCAGTCGATTTTACTGTGCAACCATCTGAAATTGTTAAATGAATAAAAGATACCAATCAATTTTTTTGCCAACCTGAATTGAATGCATAAACACAAAGTACATATGGTCAGAAGCAGTTGGCTGGGTTGTTCAAAGGAAACACAGGCAGAACCGTTCCCTTACCTGGCTAAACTCAAACAGAGATGTTTGCTGTCCGTTACGCATTCCTCCAACCTTCAGTTGAACTGCTTGAGCGAAATGCCCTCAAGTTTTTTTTTAACGCCTGGGTGTGAAGTGCCGTTTCACAGTTGCCTCGTCTTGGCTATTGATCCACTTGATTGAGATGCAGCCCTTTCCCCCGAGATAGGGAGCGGCCAGCTCCACACTCACACCATGGGTCGAGGAGAGGGGAGGCGGGGGGACACGGTGTCCTTGCCGCCCCTCCGTGGAGAAGGAGAAGTTGCAGCGACACGGGGAGTTTATGTAATTACACCCTTCACTGGGTTGAAGACGAACATAAATGTTGTCGTATATTTCATCTAATCAAAAAGGAACACAGGTTTATTTTACTATTTTTTCCATAGCTCATGCTCATGACAAATGAATAATTCATGTTGTTGTAAGTACCCCGCCCCGGTTGCGACATTCAAGGTAAAGTTTTATATGTTTTAATATTTACACCCAGAAAATATTTTCAAGCTGATCTCAAACGCGTTGTCAAACAATAAATGAGCATGCCCAATATTTTTATTTCCAATGACTCACTATTCTCTATACCTTTAATTAAGTAACTTGTGTCTCTAAGGGATTGCTGGAGTTAAAACCTCCTTCCATGAACTGTCCAGATAATGAAAATGTAATGCATTTGTCTTCCTGGCGTGAGGGTCCTAATAACACAATAATCCACACACACACACACACACACACACACACACACACACACACACACACACACACACACACACACACACACACACACACACACACACACACACACACACACACACACACACACACACACACACACACACAACTGACTTCAAACTCATTCCTTTATGTAAATACAAGTTTATTGTAGACATAAAAAACAGATGCATGAATATACAACACAGAGACGCTTAGTGTAGACTTGTACTGTTATGGTGAAGGCCCTGAAGGGCAAAATCATTGAGACAAAGTTCACAAAAAGAAAACCAGACATCCATCCGAAGCTGCTGGTGAAACTTCAGGAAGACATAACTAAACGATCCAGATGGAATCACTTGATTATCAACGGAGGCAGGGTTGCCAGATTTGACAAAAGATTTGGCTTTTTACTAATCTGGCAACACCGTTATAGTTGAGAAGCAACCCCCTATCCCAGCTTTGTAAAAATTCTGCACAGCCACAAAAGTAAACAAGAAGTTCAATACAGGAGGAAGGTGATTTTCAAAAGTATCACCGTAGATAGGACGTGTCTGTCTACACACTGCAGTAAACAAACAAAGTAAAGATGGCGGCGGAGATGGTGGCTCACATGACCAGAGTGCAAAACAGGCTTGAGACTCCAACTCCCAGAAAGGTTAGCGACACAAAGGAAAACCAAGTTCACCACGAATATAACCGTTAAACACACAGGACAAGGGAAACAAACAAACAAACAACAAATTACACAATAATATCAACATATAGGACATGTGACAAGATATAAATACATATATATTTAGATACATACAATTTCCAGTGGAGTTTTCGTATTTAAGATCCAGTTATGTTTAAAGTCCTGCAGGGCCGTGGCTTCACTCTGAGGGCCAGGTTCTCTGAGGACCGGTGGGGCTCCTCGGCTGAGCTTTGGGGCTTCCCTGAAAAACAAACAGACAGTCACAGATTTAGTTTCCGTTTCAAACTGGGCACTGAAGAGAAATTACACTTGACCGAAAACCGAGTCTATTTTCGCTGAAGAAAAGTGAGTAAGCCGTGTCTGCTTAGCTCAGGAGGTTTGACTTCGGGTTCACTCGTAACCCGCGGGTTGCTATCTCGATCCCCGTCTCCTCCTAGCTGAGTATCGAGGTGTCCCTGAGCGCGATGCCTCACCCTGACTGCTCCCGACGAGTTGGTTGTCGCCTATTCAAAATGTTGAATGGGTTTTCTTATT